>NC_057802.1:170445328-170524895 GCF_018294505.1 Triticum aestivum | reverse complement strand
GGCTTGGAGTCGGGTACGGTGTTCGGTTTGTAATGTAGTTGGTGGCCCGTCAAAGTTGTGCATTTGGGATTTAAACACATGACAAACCACCGTACCCATACATATTTTCGGGCCGCATGCAGTGTATTCGGGGTCTTCTGATCGACCACGTCTCCCTTGTGCGGTTTTTTGTGACGACACGCATATCTGTGGGCTCCCCGAGTGTATATATATCATCCCTTTGACCGATAATGAGGGGTATTATGTGTTGGCCATGAATGGATTACTCCTAGTTTGTGTTAGGGACGGTCACCATCACATGTCGCTCAACCAAAGTTCGAGCTCATGCGTTGTCAGGATTCCCACCCACATGCTTGGATTGCTGTGTTCGACCTACATCAAACCCTGTGTATCTCGTCCTTAACTACCTTGCCTTCATGGTTGTTGTCTGTATCGAGAGGTAGGCACCACATCTAAATTGTACATTATTCTATATTGAAAACACGCATCACCCCTTCGCAACGTACATCATTTTGGGCCGCATGCAAGAGGTGCTGGTTTTGTGGTCCCTCTCGTGTGATTTTTATGATGGTTCAATCTATTGGCCCAAGCGGTTTATCGACAACAACAACTGTCATTTGACCAAACGGTAGATTCATTGGTCCGTCTTATGGTAGGTCATGGCGACATGCATGTATGACCAAAGTATCTATCATTACGTGCATCCACCCCGCTGACACGAAGTGGGAGGTGGTGGGCCAAGCATCCTGGCTAGGTACGACATTATGTCATTACATATATCCTAGCTAGGTGGTTGTTAGGGTGCTTTCGGGTTTGCGAGGCAGGTGCCACCAAAGTTATGCATTGTGTATTTAAAGATTTAAACATCCCCAATATTCGTACATATATTTGGCCACTTCCAGGTGGTTCTTGACTTCTGGCCCCTCTCAGCGATCTTCAACGACGCGCCCAATCATGGGCCCGCGCGGTCAAAGTTGTGCATTGGAATTTTGAACATCATAGACCACCCTTTTCACTCATATATATTTGGGCCACATGCTGCTGTGGCTGTCTTTTGACCCTCTCTAACATTATTTTTTGCTGCAAATACTCTGATGACGCTCAACGGACACGGGGTATAATATCTTAACCGTGTGCGATACAAGTGCGATGTGAATCACCACGCCTGCGCAAGCGCGAGCAAATTAAGGTGGAGGTACTGGCTCAACCGTGTGCGATGCAAGTGCGCTGAAATCACCATGACCGCACAAGTGCAAGCAAATTAAGGTGGAGGTACTGGCTCAACCGTGTGCGTTGCAAGTGCGCTGAAATCACCACGATCGTGCAAGCGCGAGCAAATTAAGGTGGAGGTACTGGCTTAACCGTGTGCGATGCAAGTGCGCTGAAATCACCACGACTGCGCAAGCGCGAGCAAATTAAGGTGGAGGTACTGGCTTAACCATGTGCGATGCAAGTGCGCTGAAATCACCACGACCGCGCAAGCGCGAGCAAAGGGTGGAGGTACTGGCTTAACCATGTGAGATGCAAGTGCGCTGTAAAACCACCACCTGTGCAAGCTAAAGGCGGGTAAGTTTATTTGGAAATTAGGACGAACCGTGTGCGATAGACCAGCTAGCTAGAAATATAAAAACAAACTACCCTCCTTGAGCGTTGCAAAAATCAGCGGATTCGCGCCACTTTTCCTTATTATCATACACGCATATTGTTATTGGACCGTGCGCGATCTTGGGCACTCCCACCCCGTGCGCATCAATTCCTTTACCCAAATTTTAGTAGCCGTCATACTTCAACTGTCACCCACACTCCTCCAGCACCGACCTTATAGTAAAATTGCAGTAGCCGAGGCATTTGAACCGTCGCCCTCCCTCGTCCACCACCATCTCCACCCACCATTACTAAAAATTTCAGTAGCCGCGGCGTATCCTCAAACACCACCACCCCCCCTCCACAGTCCCCCACCCGCCCCCTCCCCCTTTCGAACCCTATCTCGCGGCCACCGCCGGCGCCGCCGCCAACCCCTGCCGGTCTGCCTGTTCCTCCTAGCTTAGATAATAAAGTTCAGGTTACCCAGCGAATCCCATACCGCCGCCCCACTCCCCTGAGTTTTTAAATGAGGCATGCGGTGTCCCTCCCCACCAGATCCACATCCCCTGCTCCAGAATGTCGCAGCCTAAGCTCGGCCACGTATCCCGGGGAGCCTGACGAGCGTTCGGCCAAGAAGAGGTTTGTCATGGCCTCTCCAGCGGACGTTGGCGAGGTGGTCGCCGTTCGCCCCGACCTGTCGATCCCGGAGCAACACGTCGTCGCGGAAGCCGGTGAAGACGTTGACTATGTTGCCATGCCGAAGGCTTCATGTCAGCGGGCTAGCGTATTACTGTATCTCGGGAAAGCTGGCTACAACATCAAGCTCGTCCACACCGACGGCTTCATGCGGGCCATGTCACGGGTTAAGTGGTCCATCCCCAACCCCTCTGGTTCAACCGTCGTCGATCTCTTCGACGGCCCTGCCGCTGATCTCCTCCGCCAAGCGGTCAAGGATTTGCGAGCTTTATACGCCATCGAGCCCATTTTGTCAATTCTGAAGGACACGTTCTACGGCGGCGGCTTGGGATCCTCAATTGCCAAGTCAGATCTCATCGACCATGACCACGAGGAGGGCACCCACGAAGGTTCTTCCGATCCCATCTGTGACATCAGAGAGCGCACCATGGGTCTGTGCTCTTCCAACTGGAAGGATCCCGTCCATAAAATGTGAGGCAACATTCTATCAGCAAATCTTACCTTTTCTAGCTTGCCAACCCGAACCCTTTGTTGTAGTAGCATTTTTCGTGCGGTGCTTTAACTATGCCGTGTTTAATTATTTCAGTTATGCAAAAAAATGTATTGTTCAATAGGTCTATGTGATGTTTAAGTATGAATTGTCCACTTCAGTTTCACGAATGGCTATATTTGGTTGTTTATAGTGAGTATATGCCTTGTTTATCTGTATTTGTTTGTTAGGTTGGTTGGAGTGAGCATTTTTCCAGTTATCGAGCAGATGCCTTGTTTATCTGTATTTGGTGAATAGTTTGGTTGCAGTGAGCATTTGTCCAGTTATCAAGCAGATGCCTTGTTTATCTATATTTGGTTGTTAGGTTGTTTTTTTAGCATTTGTCCAGTTATCAAGCAGATGCCTTGTTTATCTGTATTTGGTTGTTAGGTTGCTTTTTTAGCATTTGTCCAGTTATCAAGCAGATGCCTTGTTTATCTTTATCTGCTTGTTAGGTTGGTTGCAGTGAGCATTTGTCCAGTTTTGAAGCATATGCCCTGTTTATCTGTATTTGCTTGTTAGGTTGGTTGCAGTGAGACTCTGTCTAGTTTTCAATGGCTATATTTGGTTGCTATACTGGTCATTTATGCCTTGTTTATTTCAGTCATTCACAATGTGTTGTTCATTATGCGCAAGTCGGAACTGTGCCGCTCGACTACATCAATACCAGTTTGAACGGCTATATTTGGTTCCAGATATTCCTGGTGTAGTTAACACATGCCCTTTATTTCAGTTTTACACATTTATCCAGTGTGATGTTTAAGCATTACCTACGTTCTATTCATTTTCAACAATACCAGTTTGAATTGCAATATTTGATGGATGTTAATCCTGCTGTCGGTAACATTGCCTTCCATTTTATATCTGCTTTAACAGCATGCTAAAACCAACACATTCAAGCTATCATTTGGAGATGATGTTGTTTACCTTTGCTATATTTGTTTGATGTTAAGGTTGTTGTACTTATCATGCCTTTCCACTACTTATGCAGGACAACAACTGGAGTGGCCACCATTTTCCGCCGAGGTTAGCTTCATCCCTCGGCTTGTACTCCCCCCATCGTTCCATAATGTAGTGCATATAGATCCAGGCATGGACACTAGTTAGCTTCTAATATTGACTTGTTGCTTGTAGGTACATATGCCCTTGGCAAGGATCCATGCATCGACCCTTTTTGCGTATGGGGCAATGAGATATTGATGAACAAACACCAAGTGAGGAAACTGATAAGGATTATTAGCAAAAAGATACGAATGGTGGCAAGAAAATTATTTGTTTATGCTCTATCCAACACAACAGTGAGCTGTAGGATGGTAACTACAAACTCTGCAGCCTTCTCTTTTTACTGCCCATAATGAGTTGTTAGACAACAATGTCTGAATCTTTTTCATTCCCAGTGGTTCCCGAAGCAGTTCACTCAAGATTACCTCGCAAAGTACATGATTGGTGGTCACGCAATGAAGGTTAAAGTATTTCATCCAGACTACAATGAGCATCGAGAAGTCCTAATGAAGACAGTGAAGGATGGACGGGCAGTCATCACAAGGGGTTGGCCTAGAGTCGTGCGCGCATTACGCATGGAGGAGGGCACAATATGGGCATTCCGCTTCACCTTCTCCAGCAACCAGAATGTCTTTCGCCTCTCTCTTTACAGTCTTTAGTACAACTGTGGTTCATCATTCTTTACTTGGTGCTTCTGTAGTTCTTTAGTATATGTACCTGTGCATCGAATTATGTATTCGTGGTTGAACCTATATTTGTAATAAACATGGTTGGATATGAAGTAAGTGATTGCCTACTTTCAAATTCAAAACATGTGATTTTTAAATTAGGGATTAATTAGGGATTACATTGCATACGGTTTGTGGAAGCGAAACATCTGTGATATACGTTGAGATCAGAAACGTTTCTAGGATCCACCACGTGTGCGATCAATCTCCACTGCACACACGACTTTCTCTTGAAAACTGTTTGCGTTAGGCCACCTTGCGCAAACGTTTACCACATAAAAACTGTGTGTGATGGACAGTGTTTCCCACACAGTTTCTTCTAGGCACCGTGTGTGATGCATTCAATAACGCAAACGATTAAATTATTAATATTGTGTGCAATGGCAACGCTATCACAAACGATTTAGCGGGAAAAATTGTGTGTGATGTACCTGTGAACGGAAACGTTTTCCTTGGAGCAACTATGTGGGATGTACATACGAACGACAACATTTAGCAGGGACTGACTGTGTGGGATGTACTTGCCACCGAAAACAATTTCGCCTGTATAATTGTATTATTTAGCTCTACTGTACGTATTTCCGTATTTGAGCGCTCGCCGGTCGCACACGACCTCATTTTGCCGAGCGTGTGATAACCCACAAGTATCGGACGGGGGTGGAGCCGGAGCGCGGGGTTAGGGCGGCAGCGGTGATAACCCACAAGTATAGGGGATCAATTGTAGCCTCTTTCGATAAGTAAGAGTGTCGAACCCAACAAGGAGCTAAAGGTAGAAAAAATATTCCCTCAAGTTCTATCGACCACCAATACAACTCTACGCACGCTTAACGTTCGCTTTACCTAAAACAAGTATGAAACTAGAAGTACTTTGTAGGTGTGATAGGATACGTTTGCAAGATAATAAAGAGCACGTAAATAAAATCTATGGGCTGTTTAGATAACAACTAAGTTAGTTTTAGTAGAAAGCTTTTTTGTCACAAGAAAGTTATTTGTCCCTAAGCAATCGATAACTAGACCGGTAATCACTATTGCAATTTTATATGAGGGAGAGGCATAAGCTAACATACTTTCTCTTCTTGGATCATATGCACTTATGATTGGAACTCTAGCAAGCATCCGCAACTACTAAAGATCATTAAGGTAAAACCCAACCATAGCATTAAAGTATCAAGTCCTCTTTACTCCCATACGCAAACAACCTACTTACTCGAGTATGTGCTTCTGTCACTCACGCCACCCACCATAAGCAAATCATGAACATATTGCAAACCCTACAGCGGGGATCCCTCACGCTTGCGCGACACGGAGAGCACCATAGGACAGCACCAATAATAAAACATGCAACTCAAACCAATCAAGATCGTTAATGAACCCATAGGACCAAACGGATCTACTCAAACATCATAGGATAGCCATACATCATTGGGTAATAATATATAGCGTTGAGCACCATGTTTAAGTAGAGATTATAGCGGGTAAAAGAGGGGTTGCACTGCTGCATAGAGGGGGAGAGAGTTGGTGATGACGGCAGTGAAGTTGTTGGTGTAGATTGCGGTGACGATGATGGCCCCGGCGGCGTTCCGGCGCCACCGGGAGAGAGAGGGAGAGAGCCCCCTTCTTCTTCTTCCTTGACCTTCCCCCTAGATGGGAGAAGGGTTTCCCCTCTGGTCCATGGCGGCGGAGGGGCGAGAGCCCCTCCGAGATTGGATCTCTCTCTCTTGTTGTTTCCTTCTGTTTCTGCACTCCCTGATTCTGCCCTTTCACTGTTTCTTAAATTCCCGGAGATCCGTAACTCCGATTGGGCTGAAATTTGGACACTTTTTTTATCCAGATATTGGCTTTCTTGCGGCGAAAGAAGGGCACCAACTGCCTTACGAAGTGGCGACGAGGGCCCAGGGCGCGCCCTACCCCCTAGGGCGTGCCCCTCACCCTCGTGGGCCCCTCGGGCATCGTCTCGCGTTGATTCCACTTCCCAAAATTCACATATATTCCAAAAAAAATCTCCGTAAGTTTTTACCCCGTTTGGACTCCGTTTGATATGGATTTTTTGTGAAACAAAAAACATCCAACAAACAGGAACTGGCACTGGGCACTGGATCAATATGTTAGTCCCAAAAATAGTATAAAAAGTTGTGAAAAGTATGTAAAAGTTGTAGAATATTGGCATGGAACAATCAAAAATTATAGATACGATGGAGACGTATAAAGTGGCAAGGTAGGGTAGGCGCGTGTGGGCCGGGGGGACGCAGGCGGCAGTGGGCGCCAATGGCGCGAAGGAGCGGGGCGGCGCTGGGCAGCAGCAGCAGTAGCCGCACAACAACAACAGCCAGCACGGGAGCAGGCGGGTGGGAGCCGCGGGGAAGCAGCAGCGGCGACGCAAGCAGCAACGCAGTAGGCGAGCAGCACGGCAGTAGCGCAGCAGCAGTGAGGAGCCGGGGAGCGCGCGCGTACAAGGGGCGTACACGAGAGCTTGGGCACGACAGTGACGGCGGCCTACGACATCCAAATCGAAGGGGGAAAGGGGGGTCCGAGGGAGGAGCTCACGGTGAGTCCGTTGGCATGCTCGGGGAGGGTCGGGGTGGTGCTGGGGGCAACGAATCACCGACGAGCGATGGTGGGGACCGTTGGGGAAGACGGGAGGATGGCGACGCGATGGGGCTTCCCCGCCTCATTCCGGTGAGGTAGTCGACGAAGGCGTCGACGGTGCACCTCCTGGATCTGGTGCGGCGGCGAGGGTAGCTCGGCGGTGCGGGATCGACGGATTGACGACGACGGCAGCGGGCGATTTAGTTCAGGAGAGAGAGAGAGAGAGAGAGAGAGAGAGAGAGAGAGTGGGGTGCAAGGGGGGATCGAGCGTTCTAGGGTTCGTCAACGAGGCTCGGGGTTCTTATCCGCCGCGAGGACCGCGGGATGGCCGCACGGGGGCATCGGCGGCTAGAGTGGCCTGGATGGCCGCCACACCCTCATCTGCCTCCTGTAGCAGGAGGTTGAAGGAGAGATGGTGGTGGTGGGCTGGGCTATTGTTGCTAGATGGGCCAAGGTGCATAGTGCCACTAGAGCCCACTAATAGAGTAGTAGTTAGGCCTAAGTGCACAGTAGGTCTCCCATATTTTTCCTTTTTATTTCATGTAATATTTCCACCACTCTTTTGCATTTAGATCATGTAGCAAACGATTTTTTCTATAACTGAAACTTGGCACATAAATCAAGCACAAAATTTTACGGTGGCACAAAAAGTTTGGGGTCAAAAGGAGTTACCTAACATTTTTTAGAAATTGAAAAGGTCCATTTAATTGATGCTGGACCACTAAATTAAATCCCAGGGGCATTTTGGGAAGTCAAATAAGGTTGGTTCCAACATGACAATGATCAAGGGAATTTATAGAATATTGTGAACATTTTAGCTTTGATGTTTGACAAGTTTGAATTTGAATTTGAATAGTGATTTGAATCAAATGAGGAATAGCAACAGTAATGTGATGACGTGGCATCATTAGTAGAGAGTTACTGTAGCTTAAGTATCTGGGCGTTACAATTCTCCTCCACTACAAGAAGTCTCGTCCCGAGATTTAAGGGGTGGAGTAAGGGGGAAAGACTCGGGAAAGACAGAGCTCAACACAAGTAGGTACCTGGGGACTATCTCGGTGAACGTGGCATAAAGGCATCTCTTGAGTTGAAATTTAAGAAAGTCATCGAGAGCAAGGCAAGAAGGTGCAATAAGAAGCTTCAACCGGGAAGGCAATCGTTCGTTGCCTGAAACAGAGTGTGAAAGGGGTTTAGAGCATCGAGAAGAACTATTGCATCTGGTATCAGAATATATCACAAGAAGGTGGCTCGTGAATTACATACGAAACCAAGCGTGAGGAACAATTTTGGAAGATAGGGATGTACAGGAGAGTCAGGTTTCGATCATGTGGAACTGTGGGTTATGGGCCCACCATGTGGGCTAAAAGTAGGAAAAGCGATGATAGCAAGGCATGTCAGAGCATAGACTGTCAGTTATGTTGGCAACAACGTTGGTACCAAGGGCGAGGGACAAAGAGAACCATTTTGCTACTCGTTGAACGAGGCGGGCCAATAGGCAAAGTTCTCATCCATCGGTGGCTACCGGAATGTCATCAACAATAGTAATAAGGTCTTACTGACAGAGTTTGTACACAGAGGTGTTTACATAAGCAAGGAATTATCACTGCTCAGATATGTTAGGTTACAAGAAGGTTACACAAAACAATGGAAAGACGAGTGTAGATTCAAACAATTATCGGTGTTCTGGAGTGTCTAACAACTCAGAACCCATGGAGAATTGGAATTGTCGAGAAATAATAGTAGATGAAGAACTCATAAGAAGTTATTTGGTTTCATGATATTATCGAGATACTAGAGGGTAATACTCGAGGGTAGAGAAGAATAGAGGTTGGGCAGGTGAAAAGATCTGCAGAAGACAAGTACTTTAACTTGTCCGAGAAAGGGGATCAAAGAAGAACAATATGGTCGGAACCACGGTTGCAAAGGACCAAACATAGATACAAGATGAACTTATCACAAGGGGATTAATATTATACCAAGAAGCTTCCATGATAAGTTCCACATCGGGTCCATGGGCATGAACATAAAGGTTCAAGGTCGACTCCCACTTCATCAATGCATGACCTTCCATTTACTTCTCATCTTTGACGAAGTTGTAGAGTCAAACTTCATGATTAGATAACTCAAGCTCAGAGTAGAGCATGATTGAGGAGGCAGAAGATACAATTTACCAAAGGCATTATGTATCCAAGGAAAAGCTCACAAGGTGATTGAATATGAAGGACGTTATCGGATAAAATCCAACAAGGGAACTTGTGGTCCACAAGGGATTTGATGTGAGTATCGGTACTGACCAAGAAGAAGAAAGAATGCAAGGATATCAGATTATAGAAACAACTGACTAATTCAAAGCTCAAATGCAAAGGAATTATTATTTCCAAAACGGTGGATCAGAAGCAGAGGCTCTGATCCAAGACAAGTAAGTTGAATAATCAAGGCTTGATTTGTTGAACACCAGCTCATGTCCGGGGTGACGTCTGAGCTGATGGGAAGAATTCTAATTGTGATTGATGATTGCGAGCATTTACAAACATATCAAATCAGATGTTAAAAATAAAGATGAGAAAGGATACTACCGAATATTGCCAGACATATGGAAAGTATCCATAATGCAAGCATACAAGTATTTGCAGAGCAATAGTTGGAGAGGATCATCGGAAGATCGGATAGTATTCCAAAGAATTTTGTGAAACACATGATCTGTGGATGAACGGATACTCGGCAAGCGCGAGTAATTATCCGTAGGGGTATTCATGTGGCAAAGAACTGCAAGGCAGTAGGTTCAAAGGATTCTCGGAACAATAAGGAGAATGTTAGGGTATCTTGTAATAATAAGATAAACGGGGAATGATTATATGAATGGAAGGTGTATGTAGTTATCCATAGGGACTTGTCAGTGGTAGAGAATTGCAAAAGCGAAGGGCACAAAAGTCTCGGGAAAACATCGGAGAGTATCTTCAGAATCTTCAGGTGAAACAGGCGATCATCTAGAATGAAGGGGCTCTCCGGAAGAAAGTATTCACGAGAACCTAGAGTTAGAGTTAGCAAATCCATTTAACCCGAATAGAAGAGGGATCAGAATCCTAGAGTATAGATGAGGATTAAAAGATCCTAATACCACCCAATGGCGACGTGGGCCAGTAAGCCACACAACCATGTTAGTAAAACAGTTTTCCAAAGACTAGACTCAACTTCGGCCAAGGAGTTGGAAAGGGGGATCCTACAGGCAGTCGGCTCTGATACCAACTTGTGACGCCCCCGATTCGACCGTACACTAATCATACATGCAAATGTGTACGATCAAGATCAGGGACTCACGGGAAGATATCACAACACAACTCTAGACACCAATTAAAATAATACAAGCTTTATAAAACAAGATAGGGGACTCGAGGGCTCTAATACAAGCTCGATACACAAGAGTCAGAGGAAGCAACAATATCTGAGTACAGACATAAGGTTAAACAAAGCTGCCTTAAGAAGGCAAGCACAAAAGCAACAACGATCGAAGAGGCAAGGCCTCCTGCCTGGGATCTCCTAACTACTCCTTGATCCCAGGGATCCACCATCTGGTTGCAGCAACCGGAAAGAAGGAAGAAGGGGGAAAATGGGTAGCAAAGCAACCGTGAGTACTCATCCAAAGTACTCGCAAGCATCAGATCTAGACTAAGTATGCATTGGTATCAACTAGAAGGGTTGTATCTGTGGACTAAACTGCAGAATGCCAGAATAGAGGGGAAGGCCTAGCCTATCAAAAACTAGCATCTTCAACCAGCTCCAAGCATCTTGCAGCATGTAGAAGAGTAAAGAATAGCAGTTTATAATTAACAAGCATGTTTTAAGCTTAATGCCCAGAGATCCTTCCTCGACTCCCTGCGAGAAAGCAACCCCGGAGCCACATATCTCAAGTATCCATTTCTACTTGTAAAAGATCGAGATATAAGTCTGAACGTCCGTTACCATGGACACGGCTATTAATAGATAATCTTCCCTGCAGGGGTGCACCATGTTTTCCAATACGCTTGATTACTCTGGCCGGATACACTTTATTTCTGGGTCCATGCCCGGCCTCGAAAAATCAACACGTCGTAGCCCTACCTAGGCTCAGCAGAGAGGTCCCCGCCGGTCTACATCCTAAGCACTCCGGGGTCTGGGCGCATCGCCCGTTGCACTCCGGGTCGTTGCGAGCAGGGCGAGTCCAGGCTCCACCTCTACATGGATGGTGCCAGCCCAGCCGTGCCGCAATGCTGAACTGGATGTCTAACAAAGCTTCGGCTGATATTGCGTCGTCGAGGCCCATAACTATTCTCGTGTGGTGGTTAGTGCGTAAAGGCCAAAGGCCAACTCAGAACAAATACCCAAACCATAGTGTATTATTAGCTTGCGGAGACGAGCAGAGACTCACGATAATGTGACCCCGTCGCCCCGTCTCGAGGAAATACGGCAAGGGCTAGCCCAGCCCACTTGGGGGCGGCCTGCCTGCCCGGCCGTGCCTCGTAACCATCTTGCGGGTGCTCTCCGGGCCCGCCCGAGTTTCACAAAGGTCTCAAGTAAAGTCAAGGTAACCGTGTGTCCAAACATCAAGGGGAAATGAGGAATCACCCTCGATGGATTCCACTCGATGTAATCATCAAGGTGAACGTAAGAGGAACCACCCTCGAGGTTCACACTTGAGGGGTTGCACGACAGAGTCGTATCGGAAATGGTTAATGAGGAATCACCCTCGATGACCATGACCGAATAGCTACACTACAGAGATCTCATCAGGAGTGATGTATGAGGTACCACCCTCGGCACTCGATGGTTACTCTGCAGAGTCGAGCAACAAAAGGGGTGTGATGTGATGTGTCGGGTCTGGTCATCTATCACGTTGATCGAGTCGTCGATGATGAAGCAGGGCAACAAGGACAAGATGGGGGTCACTGATGGATCACTAACCAACCTATACTAGGCAGTTTAGGATAAGCAGGTAAGGTACAATAGCAGGTTACAAAAGCAGGCTATGCATCAGAATAGGAGCAATCAATTACAGTAGCAAAACCTAATGCAAGCATGGGAGAATGGGATGGGGGATATCGGGATGATCAAAGGGGGGGCTTGCCTGGAAGCTCCGTTGAAAGGGAAGAAGGGTCGTCGTCGACGTAGTCGATCACAGTGGCATCAGGAGCGGTCTTGAGGTCTACCGGAGAGAAGAGGGGGAAGAAACAATAAATACAGAGCAAACAAGTGCAATACTAAGCATGACAAGATGATAAGTAGTGCTAGGGGTGTTCTAACGCAGTGCTACATGAAACCGGCGAAGGGGATAATATCCGGGGATGTTTCCCTGAAGTTTGGCATTTTCGGACAAATGAAACGGAGGGGAAAGGTTCGATGTTTCCTATTCTAGGGACATGTGGCGGACGAACGGACCGCGCATTCGGATTCGTCATATTTTTCTAAGCAACTTTCATGTATAAAACTTTTTCATATGAGTTACGGATTAATATCTATGAATTTCTAAAGTTTTAAACAATATCCTGAAATTATATATTAATTCACAAATAAAAGGGTAAATGCTATGGGTACACAGAAGTGTACCCAGGAAGTTGGCACCATGGCTGACAGGTGGGGGTCCAGTGGCAGGGCTGACCCAGTCAACATTGACTAGTCAAAAGGAGAATAGTTCAGGTGGGACCCGGCTGTCATCGACTTAGGCAATTTTAATAAATTTTAACACTTAACTAACAGCAGTGGGGGTCCACATGTAATTGACTCATATTTTTAATCAAAGGGTTACTTAACCCAGGGGGGCCATCTGTCATGGGTGGTTAGTGATGAGGGTTAGCATTAGAGGGGAATTGGCCCCCTAATTAAATTGCACAGAACCGGCCAGAGGCTTAGCCGTGTGCACACGCATGCACGTATAGGGGCGTTCGGCCATGGCTGCTCGAGCAAGCAACCGGCAACAGGCGGCCGGCGGTAGCAACCCGGCAGGGGAATGCGGCGGCGCGGCGAGCGGCGGTAGTAGGCGAGCAGGAGGGGTGCGGCGGCGCGCGTCCGGCTGTGGCAGCGGGGTACAAAAAGTTTGGGGTCAAAAGGAGTTACCTAACCATTTTTAGAAATTGAAAAGGTCCATTTAATTGATGCCGGACCACTAAATTAAATCCTAGGGGCATTTTGGGAATTCAAATAAGGTTGGTTCCAACATGACAATGATCAGGGGAATTTATAGAATATTGTGAACATTTTAGCATTGATGTTTGACAAGTTTGAATTTGAATTTGAATAGTGATTTGAATCAAGTGAGGAATAGCAACAGTAATGTGATGGCGTGGCATCATTAGTAGAGAGTTACTGTAGCTTAAGCATCCGGGCGTTACAATGCCCCGGAAGGCATCCCCTCTTTCGTCTTCGTCTATCGGTAACTATCGGTGTCAAAACCGGCGGATCTTGGGTAGGGGGTCCCGAACTGTGCGTCTAAGGCGGATGGTAACAGGAGGCGGGGGACACAATGTTTACCCAGGTTTGGGCCCTCTCGATGGAGGTAATACCCTACTTCCTGCTTGATTGATCTTGATGATATGAGTATTACAAGAGTTGATCTACCACGAGATCGTAGAGGCTAAACCCTAGAAGCTAGCCTATGGTATGATTGTTGTTGTCCTACGGACTAAACCCTCCGGTTTATATAGACACCGGAGGGGGCTAGGGTTACACAGAGTCAGTTACAAGGGAGGGGATCTACATATCCGTATTGCCAAGCTTGCCTTCCACGCCAAGGAGAGTCCCATCCGGACACGGGATGAAGTCTTCAATCTTGTATCTTCATAGTCCAACAGTCCGGCCAAAGGATATAGTCCGGCTGTCCGAGGACCCCCTAATCCAGGACTCCCTCAGTAGCCCCTGAACCAGGCTTCAATGACGATGAGTCCGGCGCGCAGATTGTCTTCGGCATTGCAAGGCGGGTTCCTCCTCTGAATACTCCACAGAAGTTTTTGAACACAAGGATAGTGTCCGGCTCTGCAAAACAAATTTCACATACCACCGTAGAGAGAATAATATTTCCACAAATCTAATCTGCTGATAGCGTGACGTACTGCCGTGGTCTGGTCATGCCGAACCATTTTTCCGAGCCTGCCACTGCACGTGTTGCGAGGCGGTTTTTATTGGCACGTCCTATTGAAGCAGAGATCGTGTCCCTTTTTTCATGGGATTCTCATCAATACGGGTATGGGTAACCCAATCGTGCCTGTTGGTATGACTCCTCGATATAGGCAAGTCCCAAATGGCCACGCGGAGGACGCTTGATATTCATCCTCTTTATAAAGGGGCCCTAGGCATGTCCCCTTCTCGCGCTCAATCGAATCCTTCCCCCGCTTCGAGTTCCAACACCCAAGGCTCAGGCTAGGCGCTTTGGACCTACAATCCTGTCCGGATCCAACCTTCAAGGTCGGTGGATGCCCTCCTCTGTCACAGAGGAGGACATCAAGAAGCTAAGAGAAGCTAGGTATTTGACCGGTGAAATCTCGCACAGGCTGCCTGCCCGAGGGCAGGTCATTCCCGCTCCCGAACCTGGCGAGAGTGTTGCATTCGTCTCCCACTTCCTCCGAGGGTTAGGTTTTTGTCTAGATCCCTTTGTCAGAGGGATCATGTTTTACTACGGGCTCGATTTCCATGATCTGGCTCCGGATTCCATCCTTCACATCTCGTCGTTCATCATCGTGTGTGAAGCCTTCCTCCGCATTACCCCACACTTCGGCTTATGGCTCAAGACCTTCAATGTGGAGCTGAAGATGATTGAGGGGCGACACGCAGAGTGCGGAGGTGCTGTAATAAGCAAAGGCGCCGATGTTCCATGGCCAAAGGGTTCCTTCCCAGAGGTGTCTAGTTTATGGCAACGCGAGTGGTTTTATATCACAGCTCCCTGGGGTACTAAGTGGGTAGCCGCCCCTGCCTTCCGTTCGGGGGCCCCGCCACAACTGGCGTCATGGGTCAACAGGGGGCTGGACTGGGGGCCATTAAATGATGTGCCGACATTGCAGAGTCGCATCCGAGATCTCCTCGAGAGAGATGTCAGCCTTGTTAAGGTAATGCAAGTCATGCTAGTTCGTCGAGCCCTGCCTTGCAAACGTCGACCTCTCCGTATGTGGGAGTTCAACCCGGAAGGACCGCGAACTATTCAGCACTTCTTCGGCGTGACGCTCAAAGAGATGTACAGATCGTTCTTCGGATCACAAATAGTGTCCGGACACCTCCGAGGATGCGGGCCTGAACTGCAATCGTCCAGACACCCAAGTAAGTAATTCCGTGGCCAAACACGTTGTCTTTTAACTTATCACAACATCATTCTAAAAAGTCGCCTTTTGACTAGGACTGGATAAAAAAGGAGAAGATGATCAGGTGTCCGGCCCCCCTTCCCGAAGGCTCACCGGATCCTGTACTAGCCAGGATGCTTGAGCTTGCACCTTATCAAGCGCCATCAGGGGAAGATAAAGGGAGGAACGAAGAAGCCGAGAGCGAGCCTCACTCACTATTCATCCAAACCGGGGGAATTAGTGCCTCCGTGAAGGAGGATAACCGGGGGGAAGAGTCTAAAATTCCCTCTCCCCAGGGGAGGAAGAGGACCGCCTCTGAAGACTTGGAAGTAATGGTCTCCAAGCGAGGGAAGAAACCTTTGTCAGGGGCTCCTAACCCGGAGGGCATCCTTACCGCAAAGTACCCGCGAGGGGACCAGCCCTCTACCGAGCTGTAAGTAAACGAAAGTACTTTATAGTAAATATATCATGCTTCATTTCCGAGAACGATAACCGAGGCGTGTGTCTTGTAGTTCGGATCGTAGCCCTTCTCGACAGAGTTCGTCTTCGGGGATCTGCTTCCGGAGATGATGGAGAGCGAAACACCTCCCCGTGCCTCCCCGCCTCGTGAAGCGGGCGACCCTGAGGTGTCGTCACGGAGGATTTCTCCTGATCCGCCAAGGCCAGAAGGTAAACCTTTGGCCACCCAAAGTCCGGGGTATTCGGCTCCTAAGGAGAGCAAAAGAAAGAGTCTGGAACTGTCCGGTGTGCGACCAGACGCACTGATGAATCTTCTGGAGCAAGCGGCTATCTCAGAAACGCATCGTACGCTAATGGGTACGGTGGTTGAGAGGATTTCATCCGCCGAAAGCGGGTTGCATGAAGCTTTTATGAGTCTGCTGAAAGGCTTTGAGGTACGTAAAGTAATATATATTTCTTGACGATACCGCACACGCTAGGTGTGGCCTATGCAGATAGTAGCCCCTGAGACTCTGGTTGTTGTCGAACAAGACGACAACTAGAGGATCATAGTCCCAGGTAATAACCGCGCTGCATTTACGTGCAGGCGTCCGAGGGTCCGGTGGCTAGCCGGACTGGTGAATTTGCCGAACTAAATCGGCAACTTGATGCGGCAGATGCCGACATCGTGCTTGTAAACAAGCGGCTTGACGAGGCACAGGGTATGTATTCTCCTATGATCAACTTATATTAAGAGGAGCATGATGCTAGTATCTATAATATGATGTGATTGCAGATGGAGCTGTCGCAGTGGAGACCCTTCGGGCGGAACTTGCCCGGGCCAAGGAACAAGCCAAGAAGAGTGATGCGGCTGCCCTAAAGGCGGTCGAAGAGCTAAGGGCCGAACAGGCTGCGCATTGCCAGAGCAAAGAGAAAATAGCCAAGATGGCTGTTGAGCTGAAAGATGCTGCCGGCCGGTATGAGCTTCTTGAAAAGGAAAGCTAAGTGAAGGCGGCGGACCTGAAGGAGGTCATGGAAGCGGCCAAAGAAACCCGCTCGCAAGTCAGAGCGGCGAAGGAGGAACTCTGTCAAGCCAGAGATATCACGGCTGGGAAGCCCTTTTTGTTGCGGACGAGGTTTGGAGACCTGAAGTATGCCCCTCTGGATAAATTATGGAGTTCTGCAGACGCATACCTAGATTTAGCAGCGAGTGCCGCTGATGCGACCAAGTTTTTCAAAGATCATGTAGTGGAAAGGTTGTGTTGGTCATAGTTCAGCACTCCAACGCGTCTGCTGCTGTTAAATTAACAAATGGCCGAGTGGGCCGAGCTCCATAGGTTGTCCGGACTTGCTATGAGGTCAGTCGTGGATCACCTTTGGCCGGAGGGACCGAGGCCGAATAGTTATTTTGGTCTAGTGCAACAATCCTTGGCGTTGTGCCGCAAATTGACGCTATAAAGAGGTCGGCGTGCATAGAGGGTGCGCGGATGGCTCTTGCCCGTGTTAAGACATTGAGGGAGACCACGGTAAGTCGTTCGCAAGTGCCGCCTACAAGCCGAGAAAACCGCCTTATTTGCATCCAGGAAGTCCTTTACTAGTACTACTTGGAGTACTAGTGCGGTGAGATGGTTTCTCGAAGAAGACGATGGAGAAGCCCAGTCAGCGAAGAGTGAAATGATGGTTGCTTCGTCCGTGCTTTTGTGATTTCACGCCTCACTGCTTTGTGATTTGTGATAGAAGGGACAGGGGAGTAGACTCTGTGCTCTATATTGTACTACATGCGTCCAAGCATGGGAGAAAGAGGAGAGACGTTGCATTTTTCTATTCCTTCAATCAATCAATCAGGGAGCTTTGGTTCCATCTTTTTGGCTTTGGCAACACCGTCCACAATGGTTCCCACGATGCCAAAAGCTATTTTCACATTTGGCTACACATTGTGGATGCCCTTAACCGTACCACTTGGTTTTGCTCCTGTGTGCTATCTATACAAATCTCAATTATATTGATCTAAACAATTATAGAATCAAGATTAGTAAAAAGGAGGTGATTTTGCCGCGCGGATGGCGGGGGAGGTTTCTTATTTGAGCAATGCTACATCCACGTAATGGTTTACGTAAAGTTACGAACTGATGTGATGTGGGACTATTTGATTGGATTAAAGGAGAGGATTAGGCCCACCCCACCTGAAAATCAGGGGGGCATATATAGATTAGATGGAAAGTATACGTAGCAGCTACGTAGCCCTTTGTAAATCTAGGATTAGGCTTCTTATTTTCGGAGGACGTTGTCCTGGCGGTTTGCTAACATGCGGTCCCACGTGTCAGTGCTTTACCAAGCCGATCCGCGTCCCACATGAGGCAGAACAACGGTAGAAGCAACACGTGGTTAAGTTGAAGAAGATGAGGGAGAAGCGGATCCATCGATACAAACCCGATTAAACAGGAAAGGGCGGGATTTTCCCGCGCGGTAGATGATACTGGCCATACATTTCAAAGGCAATTTTAATGTATGCAAACTGAATAATTATAAGTAACAATATGATATCTAGTAAAACTAAAAACACATATGATTTATTGTGTTAGAGTGTAGTAGTAGTGTTGTATTGCATAGTTGTTAGATGTAACATGTGAGAACGTGTAGAGATGTAGTTTTGGAGGGCCTATAGAGAGAAAAGCGTAATACGGTCACCGAACTTCAGAATAAGCTGATTACGGTCACTATATACATTTTGCGGTGATTATACAGTCACTTGCTCACAGTTCAGCATCGGATTGCACTCTGTTGACCGGCCAAATAGTCTGCGTGGCGCCATGTTGACTAGTTAAATTGACCATGTTTCTTGTGGGTCTCACCTGTCAGTTTGCATAGGCAAAAGGTCAGATAAACACAAATTTACGCAGGCGCGACAAGGCTCCAACCCGTGCGCGGGACTCACCTGG
Organism: Triticum aestivum; assembly: GCF_018294505.1. Classification (NCBI taxonomy): domain Eukaryota; kingdom Viridiplantae; phylum Streptophyta; class Magnoliopsida; order Poales; family Poaceae; genus Triticum; species Triticum aestivum. The sequence continues at coordinate 170,506,096 of NC_057802.1, read as the reverse complement.
TTGTGTATGTGTCTGTCAGGACCTGATGTGTGCGCATGCACATGTAGGTTGAGCACTTGAGCGTGAGAGTGTGTGTTGGTCGTGTGGTGTACTGGTGTGTGCATGCGTGTGTGCGTGTGTGCGTGTGGGTGTTGCGTGCGTGCGTGTGAGTGTTGCGTGCGTGCGTGTGAGTGTTGCGTGTGTGCGTGGCTGCGTGTGTACGTGTGAGTGTTGCGTGCGTGCGTGGGTGCATGTGTTTGTGTGAGTGTTGCGTGGATGCAGTTCATGTGCATGCGTGCGTGTGTGTATAATCACCACACCAGCTCCTGTGTGTTAAAACAGATGGCTCAGCATACCAATACAAGGCCACCTTGTCCACTGTGCCCGCGGTCATGACTTCGAACCACCGTCCAAATAGTTTTTGCCGTTTGTTTTCATTCTTACTAGCAAGATGCCCGTGCGTTGCACGTAACATCAAGATGCATTTGTATGACTTGTTTATCTTGTGAGAGAAAAGGATGAACGAGGGAAGGCCTTATTTGCAAATGTGGAGAGGTGTGTGGGTACCTTTTTGCAAAATTTCCATAGTTTCTTTCCTATCCGTCAGATATAAATCGGGCGGCCTATATTGCAGGATGGCAGGCGCACCATCATCACCAACTCTGTTTTTTATAAGAGTGTATTTTATGTATTTTATAAGAGTGTAGATGTAGAGTAGATACAAGTCGACAGGTGGGCACGATGGTAGTGAGATAATGTGATGCAACACTAGAGGTGCCACGTGGAGCGTTTAACTGGTCAACTAGTCATGTCATGAGCAAATACAGAGTTGTACGGTGAGACCGTGGCTGTATAATAACCACTAAACATAAATGGTGACCGTAATGAGTGGATTCTGAAGTCCAATGTATGTATCGTGCTTTCGCTTCAAATACAATGATCATCATTGCATATATCGCGAGAGAAAGATGAAACATGCGTAAATTTTCTGGGGGCTTACTTTTAGAGGACCTGGAGATAGTTTTGTGTGCATACGTGAAAGGGGCGTACAGGAGGGGTATGCGATGGAGAGAGAGATGCTCTTCGTTTCTCTTTATTATGACTAACTTTGTATATAGTATAAAAATATACAAATTCACAGTGTGGAATAAATATCATTGTGGGCACCATGCAATGCAAATTAGCGTTCGTACTCCTCCATATAACTTTGTAATGTTGTATATATGTAGAAACTCTAAAATAATTTTTTGGCCACACTTTATTCAAAAGGAATGTTGTATGCGAAATAAACGTGAAGAGAGGGCTTTTTAGATCAATGGGGTACGTGATGTAACATGTGTGAATGTGTAGTTGATGCATTTGGTGGGGCCTAGAGAGGTATGTGTGTGTATTACGTATTCGAGAGAGGCATGGATAGAGGGGCCGACGGGGGGGCGTGGGAGAGATAGCACGAGAAATGAGAGTGGTCTAGAGAGAGAGACGAATATGACATCACGACAAGAGATTCCATTCCCTTGAGTGTGTATATGCGAGGGGGAGGGAATAGAGGCACCAGGAGAAATTTTCTGTGTGTGTGGTGTTTGTGTTGGTATGTGTGGGTGTGAGAAGATAATGAGGCGTGGGGGCAGAGGGTGTGTCACCGCGTGAGGTCCGGTGGGTGGAGGTGAGGCCCTTCGTTCGGTTCCGACCTGCGCTACATTGGTCGGCCCGTGACGCATTTAGGAAGACCCATGGATGACTAGTCGTACAAGACAAAGATAGCAGAATTGTGAAGGACTCTATGTCCACTGACAAAGCCGGCTAGGATTTGTAACCCTAGGTTCTCGGACTAAGGTAACCCCTTTATCTCTGATATTACTATTCATCCAACCTAACTTTAAGGGGCATCCTACAGAATGCTCTGCTAGAATCATACTCGTCGATTAGGAAGAGAGGTGTGAGACAATGCGTGAGAGACATGCGTAAAGATAATGTGCGTACATGAGACACGTAGGCAGGTCCATGTATATAGAAAGGGTCGATGAGGATTGTGTGTGTGTATGTTTGCGAGAGGAAGAGTGCTTGTGATAAAGGTTAGTGAAAACAGTTGTAAATGGTTACGAGAGGGAGGGAGGGTTATATCTAGAGCATGTGTGCGAGAAAGACACCTCGGGAGAGAGTGTGTGAGCATGTGTGAGAGACCACCGATGGAGAGTGAAACTACACGTAAAAGACTGCTCTACACATTGATTAAAGATATAAATTGTATCCAAATATTAGGATGGGATCATGATATTTGCAATTCGCGTAAGGAGCGGTCATTGATCCATCAGACATCTAGATTCTATCGAATTTGAGCATGTCTATGTTATTATTCGACACAATTGATCCACATACTTCGTATTTTGAACTCCAGACAATGCATCGCTTTAGCAATCGAATATAAACGTGAGTATAGTTCATGTTGTGTGTGTAAAGCACATTATACATATGAAAGTTACACAATGGACATTATAAATAGCTACCTATGAACTAGCATACATTTGAATTCAACTTAAGGTGGTTTAAAAAAATCGAATTCAACATGAAGTCCATTCAATTATTTGAATTTGATATCATGGCATTTGTAAACCATACCTAAATTATGGGGGCACCAATCTTTGCTCTGATTTTGTACATAATAGCATATGTAGTCATGTACAAAATAGATTCAAATTTAGCTCCTCCATTCCAAAATAATCGTAGTTATAGGATTTTCAAGTGTCAAAATTTCAAAAAGAAGCGGATAATTTAATGAGGTTTTCAAACATACAAGGTCAAATATAACGTTGTCTCTTTAGGTCAATCCTCATAGTTCAAGAGTACTCTAAACGTGAATGCTTGTGTTTCAAAATTTCGAACGAAGCACCAAAAGAGCCTCTACTCGCCTGAAACCGCGTGAGACCAATGTTTGGTAGTACAAGGAAATTACTTTTCTAATAACTCCGACCCATGAAACCTACCGGCCGACGTCCAAAGGTCTAAACCGGGGTAGGTTTGTAGCTTCATCTAGACGCCACACAACCGCATCCGAAAAACATTCATACTCAATAGCCGCCTAAGCACACATGCGCGCGGCCAAAATTGCTCCCGCCCACTATTTGGGACACCTGGGGTTACCATCCTACCCCCGACCCACAGTAGGTCCGAAATTTAAGAGGGGGGCAAAGTTTGTACTTTCCCCAAATTTCAAACAAGCGCGTCCCATCTTCTGTTCAAAAAAGCCAAAAACAAGCGCGTCCCAGACCGAAACATGGTTCCCCCCCACCCGTCCGATTCCCCATTCGTACTCTGTGGGCGCCAAAACTACCTCTCCACCAGCCGCGAAACCCCCGTGTCCTCCGTCCGCCACCCCATCCCACCCATCAACCGCCGCCCTCCTCCATCACGCCGGAGCCGATACCCCGATGTCGTCGTCCACCGCAACCTCAACCGCAACGCCCTCCACGGCTAGTAGTTGAAACCGAGGCCGAGCCGTCCTTACCCGAGCCAGTTCAACCACGCCGTCCTGCGCCTCACCGCTGCCGCTCCAACTTCGCCACCCTCCACCGCACCGGAGCTGTTCCTGCTACGCCGTCCTTCGCCGCCTCGGATCTGCTTCCCCTCCGCCGACATACGGCCACGGCAACACAGTCAACAATTTGGCCATGGGTTCGTCCAAGCCTGCACCCTCTAGAACATCGGTTTCCCCTGTAAAAAGAAGAAGATCGGCGCGACATGTGGAGGTGACCACACCAGCAACCGAAAAAGGTACTCTTCTTCCCTTATTCGTGCAAATCTTACGTCTCTGATTGCACGGTATTCATCCCACAGAAGACACTAGTTGACCGCTTCTTCTTGATACTAGATGTTCCTAGTAACTCGCGATGCACAAGGTTTCTCCTCATATACTATTTCACCTTAGCTAGAGGTCCGTCGCCCCCCTGAATTTCAATTTCTGGCCAGTTGATTCCCAATTAACGGAAGCATTCCCCGGTGTAACAGGCGCTAGTACGCCTATTACGCCGGGGAAGCAGCACCTTGGTGTTTATCTTAGGGGCGTGTGCGGCCTAGAGCTACTGGCGCCCGATCTGGAGGTCGGCCGGGATTAAAGGGATGGCCTGGGGGCGCTGCCAAGCACGGCGGTGGTGTGAGGTCGATGGGAGGGCGGGGCGGCGGAGATAGGGGTCTGGGCCGGTGGTCGCTGGAGGTTCGAGAAAGATCATCAACAGTGACTGACGGGAGGTAGACGAAGGCCATCTGCCCGTTCCTTATAGATCGAACGGTTCATTAAAAAAATCGACTGACCTATTTATTTTCAGTCGACTGTTATCTTAGATATAACCACATGTGGTGGTGTGCTGGAGGAGTACCTGCATTTCCTGTGCTCATATATTACAAAATCATACGGAGTAGAATCTAATTTTGTTTGCCATGCAATGTTGTAGAGCTATCATATGTCTCCTGTCATTTATTTTTCAGCCACCTGCTATCTGCTGCTTTTACAGTGCACTAGTTCTGCACACACTTCACCCTTACTCTCACTATTGTGTTTTTATGCAAGGGTATTTCAGACTCTGTTGCCATGAGAGAAGCCAAAAAGAAAAGAGAGAAGTCGCTCCAGCTTTGTGTGCGGTTAGGCAAGACACGTTACAGCGCTACAAAGGGTGCAGTGTCAGCAGATGGAGACGGTAAACGTAGCTCTGGAGTTGATGACCTCGCTCGCAATGAACCACCATCCCAGGTGCTTGCTTTAACTTCGCGGTGTCATATGTGATTGCATGTTCCATATGGTGTCTAGCTTGTATTTGAAAGGCCGAAGTCGGTAAGATAAGGAAAGATATTTTTTTACATGAACCACCATCCCGTGAGCACCAGAAGACAAATAGCTAGTTAGGGCACTGGCCGAGCCAGTGACAAGCCCAGCAAAGATAGGCATCACCTGGAAGCCAACTAAAAAGCTGCGATGGTGGCGAAGCAGCCCGCCTCCCACTAGGCTCTCAGGTCCTAGATGATCATGCTCACCACTCCAGCCGGATGTCTAGCTTGTGTTGCTTCCAATTTGGTTAAATTGCATCTGCTTAGCTTACACATTATACCTTTGAATATGACATGCCTTTCTGTTTTTGGTACATACTAGTACATCTGTGTATTAACCATGTTCTTACATCAAACTAATGTTCTTGTGTATCCCTCATCAATCACTTATGACGAGGCAGGCAGGCAAGGGGACTACTCCTCATTTAAAGAATGTAGCGTCAGCCTCCCGACATGATTCTCAAGAAACAGAAATGCTAGATGAAGATAGTGAACATAGCTCTGTAGTTGATTACAGCATTTCCCCTACACTAGCATCGCAGGTGCTTGCTCTAACTTGGCAGCGTGATATGTGGTTGCATGTTGCATATGGTGTCTAGATTGTAATTTTTCCAATCTGGTTAAACTGCATGTGCTAGTCTGCTTAGCTTATACATTATACCTGTTAATGTGACATGCCTTCCTGTATTTAGTACATAGTACATCTGTCTATTAAGCATGTCCTTACATAAAACTATTGTTTTTTTTGTATCCCGCATCAATCAACATGACGAGACACCTTTAGTATATGCAGTGCGATATTAGTTGCATCTTTCATATGATTTATAGCATGCGCTGCTTCTAATTTGTTGAAATTCCATTTATGATGGGACGCTTTTAACTTGGCAGAGTCATATTGGTTGCATCTTTCATGTGGTGTCTAGCTTGCATTGCTTCTTATTTGCTGGAATGGTTTCTGCTTAGTTTACACAAACAGTTGTGAACATGCCAAGCCGTCCTATTTTTCGTACATATTCCATCCTGGTATCATGTGTTTGCCTTACATCAAAGTAGTGATTGTCAGTATCATGCATGAATGAGTTCTGAAGACAGAATTTTATTGCTTTTTCTTGTCGGTTTTACTTGACAATTCAAAATCAATAAAGCGGAAGGAAGTTAGCAAGGCAGCGGATAAAGGTGCTCCTTCCGAACGGAGGGCCTCTACAGTTTCTACTCCTCCACACCCCAAGATGATTTCCAAGACAACACATGCATAGACACTCAACAAAGTTGTGTTTATGATGAGCACGTCTCCCCTAGTGCAGCATCACCGGTGCTCCCTCTAACTTGGCACTGTTATATGTGGTTGCATGTTATGTGTGATGTCTAGCTTGTATTGCTTCTAATTTTGTTGAATTCCATCTACTTACTTTACACATTATACTTGAATAAGACACGTGTTCCTGTTTCTAGAACATACAATATCTGTCTATCACACCATGTTCTTAGATCAAATTACTACTATTGTGTAACCTGCAACAATCACTTATCATAAGACACGTTTGACTTCGGAGTGTGATATAGGTTACATCTCACATTCTTTTCTAGCTTGTACTACTAATTTGTTGAAATGGCACTTATGACGAGACAGTTTTAACTTGGTAGAGTGATATTCGTTGCATCTTTCATATGGTGTCTAGCTTTCATTGCTTCTAATTTATTGAAATGCCTTCTCCTTAGTTTACACATCATAAGCTGTTAATATGCAATGCTGTGAATATGCAATGGCACTAATGACGAGAGACCTCTAACATGGTAGCGTGATGTTGTTTGCATCTTGCATATGATTTATTTCTTGTACTGCTTCACATTTGTTTAAACGCCATTTATGATGAGACACTGTTAACTTGGTAGAGCGATATTTGTAGCATCTTTCATATGGTGTCTACCTTCCATTGCATTGCTTCTAATTTGGTGAAATGTCTTCTTCTTAGTTTACACATCATAGTTCTGGTTATCTCTTCCGTCCTGTTTTTCATACATATTACATCCTCCTATCATGTGGTTGTCTAACATCAAAGTTCAGTTCGTCTGCATCACGCATCAATTTGTTCTGAAGAACTAAATTGTTATTCGTTTTTCTTGTCGACTTGACTTAACATGGCACAAAGAAAGAGGAAGAAACACAGAATGGCAGGGAATGAGAAGCGGATGAATCCTGCAGATTCTGCTGGTACTGATGGTGCAATAGAAGGTCAAAGTCCAGCGGAAAATTCTACAAACACGGCATCCCATGCTACACGAGTTGCAAAAAAAGCCAAACAGAAACAAATAGCTGCCACCAAACAAGCAGAGACAGCCCTAGTTCTTGCAACACCTACCACAGTACTACCAGCTGCACGACTTACTTGTGTGTCAACTGAGCTAGCAGCACGTTCCCAAGCTCCCTTGCCACCTGACACTACTTCCCAAGCACTCTTGACACAAGACGAGTTGGCAATATCAGATGAACCTTGTGATCTTCAACAGCAAGAAGGTAGTTGCTGGAGTCAAGTTATAGTTGCATGCTTCTTTATATGTAGTCTCACAGTTTGATGTACACTAACACTTCCTATGTTCGTTGTTGGACTAGCACCTAGGCGCAAGAGGAACAAACATCAGGGATAATGCTCGATAGGTTAACTAAATCTAGAAGGAAGAATGGAGATCCGTTTTGAGGCAGGTTTAAAAAGGCCACGTGATGCTACAGAGTCAGCCAAGTTAGTATCAGAGGCAGCGGTTGCCGTTAGGTGTCATGTACGTATCCTCCCAACATGGATTCAGTACAGGAATGACAAAGACGAAACCCAGTTCAATACCTTCCTCGACCATTTATCTGTAAGTATGGTTATGTATGGAAACTAGTAATATCGTCTTGCTCTGTCCCATACTTTCTAGGTTGCTGATAATGAGACTCCCATAATTTTCAACAGATGAGGTTCAAGTTGGATAGCCAAGATGATGCAACCAGACAAGCTTGCACCCATGTTTTCAAGTCTGCTCTGTGACAGTATCAGTATAACTTGAGGAAAACTCACTTTGAAGGCAAGGCTAACAGTGAACTTTCCCAAACATCTCCAGTGGAAAATATATCGGATGAAGACTGGAGGGGCCTTGTTAAACACTGGTCTAATCCGAAGTATCAGGTACATTATATATATGTGATCAGATCACATGTTGAAGTCCTATTTACGCATGTGCCACACAAATCTATCTTCTTGTAGGTGAACTGTTCAAAGAACAAGGCCAACCGTACGAAAGTGAAATTCCAACAGACGATAGGATCTCGTAGCTATATTGCACACTGCGAGGCTCTTGTAATTAGCTGCTGTTTCACTCTTTTCGCTGTACCATATTATCAGATCTATATTGACTTGTTCGAAATGCAGAGGAAAGCCTGCAAGGACCAAAAAGTACCTGAACCAAATGCTGTGGAAATCTTCAAGGACTGTCACACCAGCAAGAAGAAGGGCATGACTACACCAGTCAAAGCCGCTGTTGTAAGTCCTTAATCCTCATGCCTTTTAACTACTACTTACTCTGACTTGTGCCTTGAACTTCATGGTTTGCAGCCAATGTCTATTACTCTTTTCAATTTTATACACAATTGTCTTAGCGTATCATTGCACCTTACAAGGTTTAAAAGAGAGGAGTGATGTTCCTTTGATCTTGACCCGTAATCAAGTTCCGTGCTGGACTTGCCCACACAATGTTACAATTGCATGTTTGTCTGTTCTCAGTTGTTTTGTGATATGAATGATGTCATACTATGCTTACCGTATTATAAACTTCGTCTCTTTATCCTTAGCCCTCAATACAATGTGAAGAAATAGACAATACATTAGCCATGGTACATGGTCATATGTTTGGAACCTGGTTTTATTATGTACTTTGCAATAAAATACAACTAATATTTTATATGGGTTCACCAGAATAAGTTCTGTATATAGACCAAAGCTATTTTGTTTGGTTTTGCTGCCTCCTTAATATCTTCTATTCTGGTACTACTAATGTAAAACCTCAACTTTTTAGCAACCTATGGAAAAAATGGTGGAACCGCCACCTTCTGAAGGTGGCGAGGCAACTATAACCGCAATGTCAGGTCTTGCTGCAGTGGGTCAATACCTGTCCACTAACAGTGCCAAAAGCACGTTCCTGCGTAATACTGGGTTGGTTGTTAAGGCAATATCGTCCAAACTGCCTCATGATCAAGATATGCAAGCTCAAAGCAATGTTGTATCTGCGCTCCAGACACAAGTCCATTCCCTAACAGAGACCCTTTGTGAAACAAGGAGAAACATTGCTCAATGTCGTCAAGATATGCATGGTTTTGAAACCAAACTATCAGACATTTGCTATGTTGTTCAGGAGCCTAGGGGAAATGAAGGCGAGGGTTATGGTGCTCCATCGGACAATACAGCATGAAAACATAACAGTCAGGTCAAATGAACTGAGCTTCTGAACTTCTGGTGGTGCATTTATCTGCTAGACTGTTAAGTTTTATGCCAACCTTCCTTTTGTTATATAGTTGTAATTTGTTTTGGTGCGACACAAAATTTATTCTTAACGTGCAGCCACCGGCTGAAGAAAACAGCAAGCCATTTTTGTATAGTGTAGGGTGTTCCCTATATTTGCACTGGTGGCGATCTTTGATGCCGAGTGGATGTAATCTGTGCAATTGCCTTAATAGCCTAGCGTTAGTTACGGCCTTATTTATTTCCTAGTCTTCTTTTTCCCTGGTTTGCTAGTGGCCGCAACTACCATGGGCCATATACGGGCCGTAGGATCCATGGGTCTCCTACGGGCCGTCGATAAATGGGCCTGTAATCGGTGGGCCTCGGGCCGTCGGATAAATGGGTCTACATGGGCCATAATCGGGCGTAATTGGTATCGGCCCAGCACGGTAACAGGCCGTAGGACAGCAAAGGCTTAATTCTGTCACAGGCATAACGGGTCGTTAATGGGCCAGAATATAGGACGGGCTGGAAATGGCGCAACGGGTTAACAGGCCAGAAACGGGCCGACTCTTGCCATGGGCCGAATTTGGCCCATTAGGGTAACAGGCCAGTAACGGGCCGACTCTTGCCATGGGCCGAATTTGGCCCATTAGGGGAACAGGCCAGTAACGGGCCGACTCTTGCCATGGGCCGAATTTGGCCCATTAGGGGAATAGGCCAGTAACGGGCCAGAAGTAATCGAGGGCCGAAAAGGAGCCCAAGAACGTATGGGCCGTCAATAGGCCGAAAGCTAACACGGGCTGAAAACAGCCCATGTAAATCACGGGCCGTTAACGGGTATAAAGAAAATTACTGTTCATTATGGGCTAGAGTCACTGTGGGCCTGTAAAGGGCCGAAAGATACGAAGGCCTCATATGGGCCGAAAGACGTCGTGGGCCATACATGGGCCGAAAGTGAAATGGGCTGGTGTTATATTCGACGGCCCACATGATGTTGTTGGGTCGATTTCCGTCAGGGCCTAACGGGACGTGCGTTAACGGGCCGTAAAATGGGCTATTTGCGAAGAGACCGTTAACAGGCTTTTCATGGGCCAGCCCGTTAACTTTTGACCAAGTCAAACGGGCCAGCTTTGTAAGCTAAATGGGCCAGTGGTGGGCCGTGGCACGTGTCGACATATCATAGGCGCCTATCTGACCCACTGACGAGCTGACACGTGTTTCGTCCGGCCAATAAGAATTTTACACGTGGAAATTTCCCATTGGTCGGGGCTGTTAACGGGTTATCGGATCCAAAACCTGACCTGATAGCTTAACGGCGTTCCGTTACGGTGGATGCCACGGGTCGTTCACCGTTGACGAAAGCACTTCTGTGACGCGCGATTTATCGTCATGGAAGTGGACACTTCCGTGATGATAATTTTGGTAATGTCATGGAACACTTCTACGACAACACAGGTATGACTATCTTGATTCTGTCATAAAATCGTCATGGATGTACATGCATGACAAAAAATGCGACCTACTGTGACAAACACGTATCATCACGGAAGTGTATTTTTTGTAGTGGTGATCCAGCACCTCATCGGTGAAACATAGGGGGTGTGCGGCACCCCTGTATTTGGATGTGTCATGGCGTTCTAACGGTTGTAATGTTCGGTTTTGGTTGTGTGCTGGAGCGCACTTCCTAGATCCGTAGATGGATCTGGTCACGCCGGCCTTCTGATGCAAGTCCTCACGTGAATCATGTGATGACTTATGTGCGGCCTTGTTAGCCGCTCTATCGCGACCACGAGGTGGTCGATCCGACCGGTCGGCCATTTTGTTTTTCGGCTGTGTGGGCTCTAAGGCCTCATCATCGAATTCAGGCAATAGCTTGCGCTTTGGATTGCTCTTTGTGTAGTAACTACCACCATACTTTTCTTCAGTGTCGAGCACTTTGTTCCATCTACTGTTCAGCGTATTCTACGCGGCCTTAAGCCTTTGCTTCTGCTTCTTCAGACTCCTCGCGGTGGCAATAAGCCTTCTGCGGAGGTTCACTTGTTCCAAGTGCCCTTCCAGGATGATGTGTGCATCGTCGTCCGGACTGTTTTCCTCTCCGGAGAGGGGTGGATTAGCTTTATCCTCGGTATCGCCCTGATCGGACAGCGGCTCCATACTATGTTCGCCGTTCGCTGGTTCGTCCTGCTCTGTCGCTGGGTCCGTGTGGTCGTCGTTTCCTCTGGAGTCGACCGGGGTGTTATTTTTTCTTGCGCTATTATTACTGTTTTTGCCGAGGCGGGATTTGGAACGGCGCCTACGCCGTCGCTTTGGTTGCTTCTCGAGGGAGCTATCCTTCGCTGCATCCTTCCATTCCTCGTCATTGTTTTCTTTGGGTGTATCCACCATGTATATGTCATATGATGAGGTGGCAGTCCAGCGCCCTGTGGGCGTTCGTCTCCTGCATCGTCGTCCATAGCGTCGATGTCTTCGGAGTCGAAATCGAGCATGTTGGTTAAATCGTCGACAGTGGCTACTAAGTGGGTAGTGGGTGGGTCGCGAATTTCTTCGTTGTCCGCATCCCATTCTAGCCAGACATAGTTCGGCCAGGGGTCTCCTGGCAGGGAGAGAGACTTCAACGAGTTTAGTATGTCGCCAAAAGGCGAGTGCTGAAAGATATCCGCGGAGGTAAACTCCATGATCGGTGCCCAATCGGATTTGATGGGCACGGACGCAGGCGGCTCGGAGTCCGTGGCCGGGGACGAATCCAACGGTTCGGCAACACGGGTCTCGTAGGAGGTGAAGTCGGTATTCGGCTTTACCGCCACCGAGTGTGCGGCCTCCGTGGCGGGGTCCATCCACCCATCCTCGGATGGCGCAGTTTGTTCCGGATAGAGGGCCGGAGTAGTCGCAGGTATGATCTCCCGAACACTGTCCGACGGCAGAGCTAAGTCATGCTCGTCGTGACTGTGCGGCGCACCTGACATGGGCACGAATTTGTCAAAGATCAAGTCTCCGCGGATGTCGGCAGTATAGTTTAAGTTTCCAAACCTGACCTGACGGCCAGGGGCGTAGCTTTCGATCTGCTCCAGATGGCCAAGCGAGTTGGCCCGCAGTACGAAGCCGCCGAATACAAAGATCTGTCCGGGGAGGAAAGCCTCACCCTGGATCGCATCGTTGTCGATGATCGAAGGAGCCATCAAGCCTTATGGTGATGACACAGTGGAACTCTCAATGAAAGCACCAATCTCGGTGTCAAAACCGGCGGATCTCGGGTAGGGGGTCCCGAACTGTGCGTCTAAGGCGGATGGTAACAGGAGGCGGGGGACACAATGTTTACCCAGGTTCGGGCCCTCTCGATGGAGGTAATACCCTACTTCCTGCTTGATTGATCTTGATGATATGAGTATTACAAGAGTTGATCTACCACGAGATCGTAGAGGCTAAACCCTAGAAGCTAGCCTATGGTATGATTGTTGTTGTCCTACGGACTAAACCCTCCGGTTTATATAGACACCGGAGGGGGCTAGGGTTACACAGAGTCGGTTACAAGGGAGGAGATCTACATATCCGTATTGCCAAGCTTGCCTTCCACGCCAAGGAGATTCCCATCCGGACACGGGACGAAGTCTTCAATCTTGTATCTTCATAGTCCAACAGTCTGGCCAAAGGATATAGTCCGGCTGTCCGAGGACCACCTAATCCAGGACTCCCTCAGTAACTTTACTTGAGGCTATATTTTTATTCACCACATGATATGTGTTTTGCTTGGAGCGTCTTGTATGATTTAAGTCTTTGCTTTTTAGTTTGCCACAATCATCCTTGCTGTACACACCTTTTGAGAGGGACACGCATGAATCGTGATTTATTATAATACTCTATGTGCTTCACTTATGTCTTTTGAGCTAGGAAATTTTGCTCTAGTGATTCACTTATATCTTTTAGAGCACGACGGTGGTTTTATTTTATAGAAATTGTTGAACTCTCATGCTTCACTTATATTATTTTGAGAGTCTTTATAAACAGCATGGTAATTTGCTTTGGTTGTGAATTTAGTCCTAATATGATAGACATCCAAGAGGGATATAATAAAAACTTTCATATAAAGTGCATTGAATACTATGAGAAGTTGGATTCCTTATGATTGTTTTGAGATACGAAGATGGTGATATTAGAGTCATGCTAGTGAGTAATTGTGAATTGGAGAAATACTTGTGTTAAAGTTTGTGATTCCCGTAGCATGCACGTATGGTGAACTGTTATGTAACGAAGTTGGAGCATGAGGTATTTTTTTGATTGTCTTCCTTATGAGTGGCGGTCGGGGACGAGCAATGGTCTTTTCCTACCAATCTATCCCCCTAGGAGCATGCGCGTAGTACTTTGTTTCGATGACTAATAGATTTTTGCAATAAGTACGTGAGTTCTTTATGACTAATGTTGAGTCCATGGATTATACGCACTCTCACCCTTCCACCATTGCTAGCCTCTCCAGTGCCGTGCAACTTTCGCCGGTACCATACGCCCACCATATACCTTCCTCAAAACAGCCACCATACCTACCTATTATGGCATTTCCATAGCCATTCCGAGATATATTGTCATGGAACTTTCCACCGTTCCGTTTATTATAACACGCGTTATCATTATCATATTGCTTTGCATGATCATGCAGTTGACATCGTATTTGTGGCAAAGCCACCTTTCATCATTTTTTATACATGTCGCTCTTGAGTCATTGCACATCCCGGTACACCGCTGGAGGCATTCATATAGAGTCATATTTTGTTCTAGTATCAAGTTGTAATTCTTGAGTTGTAAGTAAATAAAAGTGTGATGATCATCATTATTAGAGCATTGTCCCATGTGAGGAAAAAAAATAAAAGTGGCCAAAGAAGCCAACAAAAAAAAAGGGGAGGCCAAAGAAGCCAAACAAAAAAATGAGAGAAAAGAGAGAAGGGGCAATGCTACTATCCTTTTTCCACACTTGTGCTTCAGAGTAGCACCATGATCTTCATGATAGAGAGTCTCCTATGTTGTCACTTTCATATACTAGTGAGAATTTTTCATTATATAACTTGGCTTGTATATTCCAACGACGGGCTTCCTCAAATTGCCCTAGGTCTTCATGAGCAAGCAAGTTGGATGCACACCCACCTAGTTTCTTTTTGAGCTTTCATACACTTATAGCTCTAGTGCATCCGTTGCATGGCAATCCCTACTCACTCACATTGATATCTATTGATGGGCATCTCCATATCCCGTTGATATGCCTAGTTGATGTGAGACTATCTCCTTTCTTTTTGTCTTCTCCACAACCACCATATTCTATTCCACCTATAGTGTTATGTCCATGGCTCACGCTCATGTATTGTGTGAAAGTTGAAAAGGTTTGTGAACACCCAAAGTATGAAACAATTGCTTGGCCTGTCATCGGGGTTGTGCATGATTTGAATATTTTGTGTGATGAAGATGGAGCATAGCCACACTATATGATTTTGTAGGGATAACATTCTTTGGCCATGTTATTTTGAGAAGACATAATTGCCTTGTTAGTATGCTTGAAGTATTATCGTTTTTATGTCAATATTAGACTTTTGTTTTGAATCTTATGGATCTGAACATTCATTCCACAATAAAGAAAATTACATGGATAAATATGTTAGGTAACATTCCACATCAAAAATTCTGTTTTTATCATTTACCTACTCGAGAACGAGCAGGAATTAAGCTTGGGGATGCTTGATACGTCTCCAACGTATCTATAATTTTTTATTGTTCCATGCTATATTATTTGTTTTGGATGTTTTATATGCATTAATATGTTATTCTATATTATTTTTGGGACTAACCTATTAACCTAGAGCCCAGTGCAAGTTTCAGTTTTTTTCCTTGTTTCTTAGCTTCGCGGAAAAGGAATGCCAAACGGAGTCCAAACGGAATAAAACCTTCGCAATGATTTTTCTTGGACCAGAAGACACCAGGGAGACTTGGAGATCAAGTCAGAAGAGCCACGAGGCGGCCACAAGGGTGGAGGGCGCGCCCCCTACCTTGTGGGCCCCTCGGTGACCCCCTCACCTAGCTCTGCCTCCTATATATTCACATATATTCCCAAACCACTAGAAGCATCCACGAAAACACTTTTCCACCGCCGCAACCTTCTGTTCCCGTGAGATCCCATCTTGGGGCCTTTTCCGGCATCCTGTCGGAGGGGGATTCGATCACGGAGGGCATCTACATCAACTCTATTGCCCTTCCGATGAAGCGCGAGTAGTTTACCTCAGACCTACGGGTCCATAGCTAGTAGCTAGATGGCTTCTTCTCTCTCTTTGATTCTCAATACCGTGTTCTCCTTGTTGTTCTTGGATATCTATCCGATGTAATCTTCTTTTGCGGTGTGTTTGTCGAGATCCGATGAATTGTGGATTTATGATCAGATTATCTATGAATATTATTTGAATCTTCTCTGAATTCTTATATGCATGATTTGATATCTTTGTAATTCTCTTCAAACTATCGGTTTAGTTTGGCCAACTAGATTGGTTTTTCTTGCAATGGGAGAAGTGCTTAGCTTTGGGTTCAATCTTGCGGTGTCCTCACCCAGTGACAGTATGGGTAGCAAGGCACGTATTGTATTGTTGCCATCGAGGATAAAAAGACGGGGTTTACATCATATTGCTTGAGTTTATTCCTCTACATCATGTCATCTTACTTAAAGCGTTGCTCTGTTCTTCATGAACTTAATACTCTAGATGCGGGTAGGAGTCAGTCGATGTGTGGAGTAACAGTTGTAGATGCAGGCAGGAGTCGGTCTACTTGACACAGACGTGATGCATATATTACATAATCATTTCCTTGGATATCGTCATAACTTTGCGCTTTTCTATCAATTGTTCGACAGTAATTTGTTCACCCACCGTATTATTTGCCTTCAAGATAAGCCTCAAGTGAAACCTATGGCCCCCGGGTCTATTTTCCATCATACTAGTTTCCGATCTTCTATTTTCCATCATACTAGTTTCTGATCTTCTATTTTCCATCATATTAGTTTCCGATCTACTATTTTGCAATCTTTTACTTTCCTCTCTATACAACAAAAACCCAAAAATATTTTATCTTTTGTTTAGTTTTATATATCTATCTCTATCAGGTCTCACCTTTGCAAGTGACCGTGAAGGGATTGACAGCCCCTTTATCGCGTTAGGTGCAAGAGTTTGATTGTTTGTGCAGGTATTAGGTGATTTGTGCGTTCTTCTCCTACTGGATTGATACCTTGGTTCTCTAACTGAGGGAAATACTTATCTCTACTTTGCTGCATCACCCTTTCCTCTTCAAGGGAAAAACCAACGCAAGCTCAAGAAGTAGTAGAAGACGAGGGCGGATCCGGTGATCCAAGGGCTCCCATCACGAACGGTTGGTCACAGGCGACGCGGGGACGATGGCGGAGCTGACGGACACCTTAGCTCGGCTCGGGGACGACAGTGGGCGCGACATCGACCAGGACCATGGCGACGGCGGCTGATGACCCACAAGTATAGGGGATCAATCGTAGTCCTTTCGATAAGTAAGAGTGTCGAACCCAACGAGGAGCAAAAGGAAATGACAAGTAGTTTTCAGCAAGGTATTCTCTGCAAGCACTGAAATTATAAGTAACGAGTAGTTTGATAGAAAAATAATTTGTAACGAGCAAGTAACGGTAATGGTAACAAAAGTGCAGCAAGGTAGCCCAATCCTTTTGAGGCAAAGGATAGGCCAAAACGGTCTCTTATGATAAGCAAAGCGTTCTTGAGGGTACATGGGAATTTCATCTAGTCACTTTCTTGAGGGTACACAGGACAAGATAGTATATTTGCTTGTGAATCTTCTCTTCCCTTATTAATTCTTTCATGAATTGCATCATTGACCACTGCTATGTTTGTAAATATCCAATAAAATTTTCTACTTATACTCTTCCTTATATGATGTCACTACTTACCATAAGATTAGCATATGATCTTTTTCATTTGTTTCCTTTCTTTTTATTGAACATGAAAGTAAAGAGAACAAAACTTCAAACTAAACTTTATTATATATCTTGCATACGATTACAAGGATAGATTGCTAAGCAAACACTTGAAAAGAAAGGATCGAACTGAACTTTTATTCATCTAAAGCAAAAGATAACGATGGATCGAACTAAGATAAGTAAAGGCAAAAGATAGTGGAGGTGATATGATACCGGGGCACCTCCCCCAAGCTTGGCACAAGCCAAGGGGAGTGCCCATACCCGATACTCAATTTTCCTTTGGTGATGAAGAAGGAGGTGGTGGTGATGAAGTAGTAGCAATCTTATCCATCAGGCTCAAAAGATACTCCAATCTACGGATGACGCTCTGGAGGAAGATGATGTGCTCTTGCAATAGAATATTTTCACAGGTAAGATATTTATTTTGCACACGAACTGTTTCGATGATCCGAAAGGCTTCAATCTCAGTGAGGGTAAGATGATCGTAGTAAGGTTTAAGGATATCTTCTTCCTCCTCCTCGGCAGGCAAGGTTTGCTCGACCACCGGCGCTTGATCTCTAGTGGCATCCTTGCTCTTGTCCCCTTTGATGGCTTCTTTGGGTTCTTCGCTCTTCAACTCGATCTTCATCAACCAAGCATCCTCTTCTATGTTGTTGGAGGAGGGAGAAGACATGATGCCTGGCTTAACAGATCTGACCGAAAACATTAAGAAAAGAAAATAGAATATTTCTCCGCGATACGGTGGTCAATAGGTTTGGGGGGTATATAAAGATTTTTACCTTGGGAAACAAGCAAACGGAAGAAAACATAGTCCGGAAGGTACCCGAGGTGGGCATAACCCAAGGCGCGCCCTGGTGTCTTGTGCCCACTAGGGGTGCCTTCCTGGTTGTTTCTTATTTTCCTAATTTTTTATATATTCCAAAACTGATAGAAAATATTTTTTCGGTTTCGGATTCCGTTTACTTACTGTATCACATACCTCCTTTTTTTCACAATTCTGGAGTGTTCAGGAAGGTTTCTTTTATGTGTTCTTCCAGTGTCATAGTTTGGATAATATTGCTTTCAACACTAATGGGCGTACCTGAGATATAATGTTTTATTCTCTGCCCATTGACAACCTTCGGGTTAGTACCCTCGGCATTATTTATTTTTATTGCTCCTGATCGATAAACTTCTTCGATAACATAAGGTCCTTCCCATTTGGAGAGAAGTTTTCCTACAAAGAATCTGTAAGAGGGTTGTACAAAAGAACATATTCTCCAACCTTGAACTCACGCTTTTGGATTCTTTTATCATGTCATCTTTTAACCTTTTCTTTAAATAACTTGGCATTTTCATAAGCTTGGGTTCTCTATTCATCTAGTGAGCTAATATCAAATAACCTCTTTTCACCAGCAAGTTTGAAGTCATAATTGAGTCCTTTAATTGCCCAATATGCTTTGTGTTCTAACTCAAGAGGCAAATGACAAGCTTCTCCATAAACCATTTTATAAGGAAACATGCCCATAGGATTTTTATATGCTGTTCTATAAGCCCAAAGTGCATCATCCAATTTCTTAGACCAATTCTTCCGGGACCTATTAACAGTTTTTTGTAAAATTAATTTTATTTCTCTATTGCTAAGTTCAACTTGACATCTAGATTGAGGATGATAAGGTGATGTACTTAGCAAGCATTTTACGGAAAGCACCATGAATAACGTGTGAACCACCATTAGTCATTAAATATCTAGGGACCCCAAACCTTGGGAAAATAACTTCCTTAAGCATTTTAATAGAGGTTTTGTGATCAGCACTACTAGTTGGAATAGCTTCTATCCACTTAGTAACATAATCAACAGCAACCAAAATATGAGTATACCCATTAGAGGAAGGAAAGGGTCCCATGTAATCAAATCCCCAAACATCAAATGGTTCAACAGCAAGTGAATAATTCATAGGCATTTCTTGACGCTTACCGATATTTCCAATTCTTTGACATTCATCACAAGATAAAACAAACTTACGGGCATCCTTGAAGAGAGTAGGCCAATAAAAACCAGATTGCAATACCTTGTGAGCAGTTCTATCTCCCGCATGATGCCCTCCATAAGCTTCAGAGTGACATTTCCGTAGGATTTGTCCCTGTTCATGCTCAGGTACACCACGTCTAATAATACCATCTACTCCTTCTTTATAAAGATGTGGGTCATCCCAAAAGTAATGTCTTAAATCATAGATATTTTTTTCTTTTGTTGGTATGTGAAACTAGGTGGTATGTATTTAGCAACAATGTAATTAGCATAGTCAGCATACCAAGGAGTGTTATGAAAAACATTTATTGCAGCTAATTGTTCATTAGGAAAACTATCATTAATAGGTTGTGGGTCATCAAGAATATTTTCTAACCTAGACAAGTTATGAGCCACGGGGTTCTCAGCTCCTTTTCTATCAGTGATATGTAAGTCAAATTCTTGTAGCAAGAGAACCCACCTAATGAGTCTAGGTTTAGCATCTTTCTTTTCCATAAGATATTTTATAGCAGCATGATAAGTGTGAACAATCACTTTAGAATCAACAATGTAAGATCTAAATTTATCACAAGCAAACACCACTGCTAAAAATTCTTTCTGAGTAGTAGCATAATTGCGTTGGGCACTGTCCAGAGTTTTACTAGCATAATGAATAACATTTAATTTCTTATCAACTCTTTGTCCTAGAATAGCACCAACAGCATAATCACTAGCATCACACATAACTTCAAAAGGCAAATTCCAATCAGGTGGTTGAACAATAGGTGCAGAAATTAAGGCTTTCTTAAGTGTTTCAAAGGCTTCTACACAATCATCATCGAAAACAAATGGAACATCCTTTTGTAAAAGATTTGTAAGAGGCCTAGAAATTTTAGAGAAGTCTTTAATAAATCTCCTATAGAAACCAGCATGACCGAGGAAACTACGAATACCTTTGATATCTTTAGGACATGGCATTTTCTCAATTGCATCAACTTTAGCTTTATCCACCTCAATACCTTGTTCAGAAATTTTATGTCCCAAGACAATACCTTCATTAACCATAAAGTGACACTTCTCCCAATTAAAGACAAGATTAGTTTGCTCGCATCTGTGTAAAACTCGATCAAGGTTGCTTAAGCAATCATCAAAAGAAGTTCCGTAAATGGAAAAATCATCCATGAAAACCTCAACAATCTTTTCACAAAAATCAGAGAATATAGCAGTCATACATCTTTGAAAGGTAGCAGGTGCATTACATAAACCAAAAGGCATACGTCTATAAGCATAAGTTCCAAAAGAACAAGTAAAGGTGGTTTTCTCTTGGTCAGGTTGTGAAACAGGTATTTGAGAAAAAACAGAATATCCATCGAGGAAACAAAAGTGTGTGTGCTTAGATAGTGTTTCTAGCATTTGATCAATAAAAGGTAATGGGTAATGATCTTTTCTTGTACCTTTATTTAATTTTATAAAATCAATTAGCATTCTATAACCAGTGATAATCCTTTGTGGAATAAGTTCATTCTTATCATTAGGAAGAACAGTAATACCTCCCTTCTTAGGGACACAATGAACAGGACTTACCCATCTACTATCAGCTATAGGATAGATTGTACCTGCTTCCAGAAGCTTCAATATTTCAATTCTTACCACTTCTTTCATTTTAGGATTCAAATGTCATTGGTGGTTAACAACGGGTTTAGCATCAGGTTCCATATTAATTTTTTTGCTGACATAGAGTGGGACTAATGCCCTTTAGATCATCAAGAGTATATCCAATAGCAGCTCAGTGCTTCTTCAGAACCTTCAATAATCTTTCTTCTTCATGTTCTGAAAGGTTAGCACTAATAATAACATGATATATCTTTTTCTCATCAAGATAAGCATATTTCAAAGTGTCTGGTAATTGTTTTAATTAAAACACAGGATCACCTTTAGGTGGAGGAGGACCTCCTAGAGTTTAAATAGGCAAATTATGTTTAAGCAGAGGTCGTTGTTCAAAGAAATTTTATCTATCTCATTTCTTTCATGCATATGCATATCATTTTCAAGGTCTGGCAAATATTGTTCTAGTGGATCAGTAGGAGGCACGGCAATAGAAGCAAGACCAATTATTTCATCCTTACTAGGAAATTCTTTCTTATGATGCTTTCTACTAAACTTAGAAAAATTAAACTCATGAGACTCATCACCAAAACTAACACCGACATTTTGTTTCTCACAATCTATTTTAGCATTGACTGTGTTCAAAAAGGTCTACCAAAGATAATGGGACAAAAGTCATCTTGTGGGGATCCAAGAACTAGAAAATCAGTAGGGTATTTTATTTTTCCACACAAGACTTCAACATCTCTTACAATCCCAAGTGGTGTGATGGTGTCTCTATTAGCAAGTTTAATAGTAACATCTATGTCTTCTATTTCAGCGGGTGTTATGTCATTCATAATTTCTTGATATAAGGTAAAAGGAATAGCACTCACGCTAGCACCTATGTCACATAAACCATGATAACAGTGGTCTCCTATTTTAACTGAGACAACAGGCATGCCAACAACAGGTCTATGTTTATCTTTTTCATCGGGTTTGGCAATTCTAGCAGCTTCATCACAGAAGTAAATAACATGCCCATCTATGTTTTCTACCAGGAGATCTTTAACCATAGCAACACTAGGTTCTACTTTGATTTGTTCAGCAGGTTCGGGTTCTCTAATATTACTTTTATTGACCACGGTTGAAACCTTAGCATGTTTCTTTATCCTAACAGTGAAAGGTGGTTTTTCAATATAAGCAGTAGGAACAACTGGATCAACATTATAAATAATAGTTTCATCTTTAGCCATTACCGGTTCTTTAATTTCTTCTTTAATACGTGGGTGATATTTAAACCACTTCTCTTTAGGGAGATCAACATGAGTAGCAAATGATTCACAAAAGGAGGCTACTATCTCAGAGTCAAGTCCATATTTAGTGCTAAACTTTTGAAAAGCATCGGTATTCATAAAAGATTTAACACAATCATACTTAAGCTTAATATCTGACTCTTTACCTTCGTCAAGTTCCCAATCTTCAAAGTTTCGTTTAATTATTTCTAAAAGATCCCACCTAAATTCAATAGTCTTGTTCATAAAGGAACCAGTATAAGAAGTATCAAGCATGGATTGATCATCACGAGAAAGCCGACCGGGCATAAAAATTTTGAACGACAATTTCTCTTGAGAGCTCATGATTGGGGCATGAATATAACATTGACTTAAGCCTCCCCAAGATAGAGCGATACTTTCTCCTTCACGAGGCCAAAAATTATATATATATATATATATATATATATATATATATATATATATATATATATATAATTCTGATCACGATGAACTAGATGCATAGGGTAATTTTTTTTGATGAAATTCCAATTTCAATCGATTCCAATTCCAAGATCCAATATCATCGCATAGCCTATACCATGCCAATGCTTTTCCCTTCAAAGATAAAGGGAAAACCTTCTTCTTAGCTTCATTTCCGGGTAAACCTGCAAGCTTAAATAATCCACAAATTTCATCCACATATATCAAGTGCACATCAGGATGTTCGGTTCCATCTCCTGCATAAGGATTAGCTAGTAGTTGTTCTATCATACCTGAAGGAATTTTATAACCAATATTTTCAGTAGGTGCAGTAGGTTGAGGGGCAACTAATTGTGGTTCTGGTTGAGGTGAAGATACCCCGAACAAACCCTTCAAAGGATTGTTCTCCATAGTACCAAGTGACAATAAATTTCAGCACATAGTAATAATTTTTCCTTACCGATTTCCACTTACCAAGAGCGCTTCACTCCCCGGCAACGGTGCCAGAAAAGAGCCTTGATGACCCACAAGTATAGGGGATCAATCATAGTCCTTTCGATAAGTAAGAGTGTCGAACCCAACGAGGAGCAGAAGGAAATGACAGGTAGTTTTCAGCAAGCACTGAAATTATAAGTAACGAGTAGTTTGATAGCAAGATAATTTGTAACGAGCAAGTAACGATCACGGTAAAAAAAGTGCAGCAAGGTAGCCCAATCCTTTAAGACAAAGGACAGGCCAAAACAGTCTCTTATGATAAGCAAAGCGTTCTTGAGGGTACACGGGAATTTCATCTAGTCACTTTCATCATGTTGATTTGATTTGTGTTCGCTACTTAGATAATTTGATATGTGGGTGGACCGGTGCTTAGGTGTTGTTCTTACTTCAACAAACCTCCTACTTATGATTAACCCCCTCGCAAGCATCCGCAACTACGAGAAAAGTATTAAGATAAATCTAACCATAGAAAACTTTTGGATCCAAATCAATCCCTTACGAAGTAGCGCATAAACTAGGGTTTAAGCTTGTGTCACTCTCGCAACCCATCATCTAATAACTACTCCACAATGCATTCCCTTAGGCCCAAATATGGTGAAGTGTCATGTAGTCGACGTTCACATGACACCACTAAGGGAATCACAACATACATACCATCAAAATATCGAACACATATCAAATTCACATGATTACTTGCAACAAGATTTCTCCCGTGACCTCAAGAACAAGAGTAACTACTCACAAATGATTATCATGCTCAAGATCAGAGGGGCATTAAATAGCATAATGGATCTGAACATATAATCTTCCACCAAATAAACCATATAGTAATCAACTACAAGATGTAATCAACACTACTAGTCACCCACAAGCACCAATCTAAGGTTCCGTTACAAAGATTGAACACGAGATGAACTAGGGTTTGAGAGGAGATGGTGTTGTTGAAGATGTTGATGGAGATTTCCCTCCCCAAGATGGGAGAGTTGTTGGTGATGATGATGACGATGATTTCCCCCTCCGGGAGGGAAGTTCCCCCGGCGGAATCGCTTCGCCGGAGGGCAAAAGTGCTCCTTCCCAAGTTCCGCCTCAAGATGTCGGCGCTTCGTCCCGAAAGTCCTCTCCTTATTTTTTTCTAGGTAAAAATTATTTATATACCAGAAGAGGGGCACCGGAGGTGGGCCGAGGAGGGCACAACCCACCAGGGTGCGCCTGGGCTCGTCGGCGTGACCAGGTGGGTTGTGCCCACCTGGTGGGCCCCTTATGGTGCTTATTTGCTCCAATAATTCTTATATATTCCATAAAAATTCTCTGTGAAGTTTTAGCTCATTTGGAGTTGTGCAGAATAGGTAGCCTGACGTAGCTTTTTCAGGTCCAGAATTCCAGCTGCCGGTATTCTCCCTCTTTGTATGAACCTTGTATATTATGAGAGAAAAGGCATTAGAATTACTCTAAAAAGCATTATTATGCATAAAAATATTACAAATAACAGTAGGTAAACCTGATGCAAAATGGACGTATCATTGGCTCGACTTGTCGCGGGAGGAAGAAAGTGGCACGAGGGAGAAGGTAATGAGGGCACTAGGGTTCGTCAGGGGGTCGACGACGGCCTATATCAACACGGCGACGCGACGGATGGCCGACACGTGGATGGTCCAAGCCATGGATGCGGCGCGCGCGTTCAGCGCGCCCCTGATGAACAGAAGAGGAAGTCATCGGCTTGGTGGGTTGGACCGCATTGTAGAAGGTAGACCTGAGTGCATAGTAGAATTTAGTTTTTATTCTTTTCCTTTTCTCTTCTGTCAATTTAATCAGCTATTGTTTTCCATTTATATAAAATAGCAAATGATTTTTGTTTGAGCTAAAACTTGGCACATAAATCCAGTACAACATTTCAAGACCACACACAAGGTTTCACATCATTCGGAAAAGTCTGAGATGGTTTCACCATATTTAGCGTAGGCCTCCAGAACCGCC
Organism: Triticum aestivum; assembly: GCF_018294505.1. Taxonomy (NCBI): domain Eukaryota; kingdom Viridiplantae; phylum Streptophyta; class Magnoliopsida; order Poales; family Poaceae; genus Triticum; species Triticum aestivum. The sequence continues at coordinate 170,481,049 of NC_057802.1, read as the reverse complement.
AATGCATAGAGGATGGCTAAAGCATGCTGATGATGTCAAGAGAGGTCGGGGTAGACAGAACTTGACATGAAAGGAGTCCGTAAAGAGAGATCTGAAGGACTGGAGTATCACCAGAGAGCTAGCCATGGATAGGGTTGTGTGAAAGCTTGCTATCCATGTGCCAGAACCATGAGTTGGTTGCGAGATCTTATGGGCTTCACCTCTAACCTACCCCAACTTGTCCAGGACTAAAGGCTTTGTTGTTGTTGTATAAAAGATCTAATGAGTGTGCTCCCATTTTATATAAAAATCATCCGATTTACATGAATTCAGTTTGTGAAATTCACTTTAAATTGTATGTGGCTACGGTTGGATGGTGGGTCCCTACTCCAGTATGCGCGGACTGAGGTGTCCGATTTGAGGCTCAGATTTGGAGATGCCCAAAGAGAAACTCCAATGCGCCGACCCAAAGTACCTGCGCGTGTCCGTTCGGGTTGAACGAACAAAAAAATGGCAAAAAACGCCAATGCAAACGGACCAGCATTTGCTTTTTGTCCGCGCACAACCCATTTTAAGCCCAAATTTGGGCTTCGTTTGTGTCAGCGCGGACGCGCGCTTCGCCCACCCTTGTCTTCCCCCTAGCCTACCAGTCGGTGGCACATCGCCCCCATTTCCCTTCCTTTCCCAAACAAACCTCCCGCCCGCTCGCTCTCCCAGCCGCTCGCTATTGATGAAGCGTCGAACCCTGACGCCGGCCTCGCCTCCACCCTCGACAAGCTCCGTGCCCACAAAAAGGCGGCGGCTCCCAAGCCGAAGAAGGTGCTGAAGGACGCGCAGTAGGCCGTTCAGCCGGCCAATAGGGCTGGCCGGAGGGAGGTACATCCGAAGAAGTTAGAAACCGTGGCCGCCGCCGCACAACAAGAGGCCACCATCGCAGAGAACAACGCCCTCGTTGCTGCAGCCATGAAGCAGGCCCTCCTCATACTGGGGTTCAACGATGGCCCCGGCCATGGCTGCGGCCAGCACGGGCTCGTCGGCAGCCCGCTCGTCACGGCCAGAGCCGCCACACACATCCACCATGCCGCAGACACCCAGCTTCCATCCCCACCGGTAAGCCTCCTGTTTCTCAACCTCTCCTGGGGACTGTTCGCTGGAGGTGAGCGTGGTCGCGCCGGCCACGCCCGCGCGCATGGCCATCGACCTCAATGCCACACCTGTGTCCGGTGGGTCGCCCACTGGGGGCCAGAGGAAACGCCCGCGAGAGATCCTCACCGGTATGCACCCCGACGCCGACAGCCTGTTCGACACAATGTCGGCCGCAGACGACGACATGACCAACCATTTCATCATGGAGAACATCATCTTCGAGTACGGTGTGGGTGCGGTGCCCTTCGATCCCGACGAGACCCAAAACCAAGACGGCCGAGGCCACTTCATGGCTGACCACGAGGGCACGACCGACACCTTTACTCAAGGCGATGGTGGCACAGCCGACTGTCGGCGTTCTGGGAACGGGGGTCCCCAAACTTGCCTGCCTGCGGCCCGCAGCATGGCTTCGCTAGCGGGCCTGTACGGCCCATCTTCGTCAACAAGGCATTCAAGACCCTCGTGAGGGGCCAAGCCTCGTGAGGCGGACGATGCAAGACCTCCTCAGGAGCTACCTCTCCAGGCAGGCTCACGAGGAGCGGAGATATCAAGGCAAGGCAAACCTCGCGAGGCTCTCGTGACGCGAGCCATGACGATCGACACCAGGCGGGTGCCAGCGCGCGCAGCGTCCTTGTTTCCTCTTTGGTGCTAAGGAAGCAAGGGCAGGCGCAGAGTACAGAGGCATCAGGCAAAGGTTTCCATATCGGTGCAACGAGACCAAGACCAGCAGGCCAGCATGACGGAGGTCACCATGGAGCCCAAGACGGCGTCATCACCAGAGTCTTTTGCAGGCGAAGACCACTTTTGTCAGGATAGCTTGTACTAGTTGTCCCCTTTCAAATTCGCCAGCCGTTGTTGGCACCCTTCCCGCTCAATATTTGGGAAGAGGACCAAGGCCTATATAAGTAGAACTAGCCACCACCATAGAGGCATCTGGTCTTGCATCGGATAGTGCATCGAGTCCTCACCACACAAGTTCATAGAGCACAAGAACACCTCAACCTCAGGAGGTTGTTCTTCCCCTTGTACTGTCCATCATCAGCCCAAGAGGCAATCCACCACCACCACACTGGAGTAGGGTATTACACCACAACGGTGGCATGAACCAGTATAAACCTCGTGTCTTTCTGTGTTGCGAGTTCGTCCGCGAGATCTTAGCGAGCTAGGGCGTAGATCGGTAGGAGGGAAAGAACTTCGCGCGCACCCCAGAGTTCAAACCTTAAGGGTTTTGCCGAAACCCCAGATCCGACATTTGGCGCGCCAGGTAGGGGTGCGCCGTAGCTTCCCTTCCGTTGATCCTTTGCTCCGTCGCTCCGTCGTCTCCATGGCGGACGCTCGCCGCGCTCGGGCTGAGCGCAGGGCTGTCCTCACCACCCGCGTTGCTCAAACGGCTCTCGTAGGCGGCCCACCTCGTCGTTCTCCGTCTCCTGCCGCCAACGCCGCCACCGACCCAGCGGGGAACGAGCAGCAAGCGTCCTCGCTACACCCATTGGTGCGGCAGGTTCCTCGTCCCACGCACGTCGCGCTCCCATGGACGCGCAGGCCGCGCTCCTCATGGCGAACGAGCTCCTGCGCTACCGCCCGGTCGACGACCTCTACGAGGACTGGCTCGACCGCGTCGCCGACCTTGTCCGCGCCGCAGGGGGCTCCTCGGCGCCGTCCCTCTCTCTGCCACGCCCTCCGCCAGCCACGGGCGATGTGGCTCATGGAGCGCCTCCACCATCTCTGCCCCAAGACGATGCCTTGGCACCAACGCGCCCGGTGCCCGCGCGCGAAGAGAGAAGCTGCCAAGAAATCCCTTGGCCGCGAGAAGCTGCACCTGCGCTCCCCGCGCCACCTCACCAAGACCGCGCTCTACCTGCGTTGGCGGCATGCGGACCTCATCAAGACCAAGCTCCACCTCCGAGACGGGCCCCAGCGACCACGGCCGGCTGTCGCGCCTTCACCCCCGAGCTGCGTAGCGTAGCCTGGCCAGGCAAGTTCAAGCCAGATCTGCCCCCTCGCTACGACGGCATCGCCGACCCCGCAGAGTTCCTGCAACTCTACGAGCTGAGCATCGAGGTGGCCAACAGCGACGAGGAAGTCATGGCAAACTGGTTCCCTATGGCCCTCAAAGATGACGCCCGTTCGTGGCTCCTGAACCTGCCTCAGGGCTCGATCTCCTCCTAGGACGAGATGCGCGGCCGCTTCGTCGCCAACTTCCAGGGCACTCGCAACCGACCGCCGGCCGCGGGTGACCTGCGCCGCATCAAGAAACAACCAGGAGAGACCCTCCAGAAGTACATCCAGCGCTTCAACAACACTCGCCTCAAGATCCCCAAGGTCATGGACGAGGCCATCATCTCTGCGTTCTCGGACGGCGTCCGCGACATCAAGATGAAGGAGGAGCTCGCTATCCACGAGGAGCTATGCACATCTTAGGAGTTGTTCTACCTGGCGACCAAGTGCGCAAGAGCTGAGGAGGGGCGCCTCTCCCTCCTCGAGCTGCCAGCTGCGGGCGCAGAGGAGAAGAAGGCCAAGGACAAGCGCAAGGAAGCAGCCGTGCTCGTCGCGGAGCCGGATACCAAGCGAGGCAGGGACCAGCCCGAGTCATCCAAGAACAGCCGACCGTTCTGCGCCTTCCACAACCTGAACACCCACAACACCAGTGACTGTCAAGAGCTCAGAGCCATTCGCGAAGGACACTTTGGTCGACGCCCCGAACGCAGCGACCGGGGCTACGGCCGAGGAGGAGGACGTGGAGGCAGATGCTGGGATGACCGTGGCCCGTGCCAGGAATGGCGCGACAGACCTCGTGAGGACCGCTGGCAAGATCATCCTCGCGAGGGCGCCTGGAGGGACCAGCCTCGTGAGGATCGTCCTCCAGGCAACGCTGGTCTTCCTCTGCTGCCGCCACCACCAAGAAGGAACGAAGACCACCATCAAGACGAGGGGGCTGGGGGCTTCCAGGAGCCGCGTGCAATCGCCTGCATCTTGGGCGGCGCTCGGGCCCCAGCCTCGCAACGTATCTCCAAATAATTCACTCGTGAGGTGAATGCAGTCCTCCCCAAACTCGAGGCCACGCGCACGCTCAGGTGGTCCCAGTGCGCCATCACCTTCAACTCGGCAGACCAGCTCAAGTGCGTAGCCACCGCTGGTGCTCTCCCAATGCTTTGTTCACCAGTCATCAACAACATGCAAGTCACCAAGACCCTCATCGATGGCGGAGTAGGGCTCAACGTCCTGTTCGTCGACACGTTCGACAACCTCCAAGTGCCATATGAGTAGCTTCAGCCAACCAAGCCTTTCTTAGGAGTGACCGACGGTTCCACCACACCGATAGGGCAGGTCCGCCTCCCTGTCACCTTCGGGGAACGCAAGAACTACTGCACTGAGCTCATCGACTTCGACGTCGCGCACATCCGTCTGCCATACAACGCCATCCTCGGGTATCCAACCCTGGCCAAGTTCATGGCAGTGACCCACCACGGCTACAACGTCCTCAAGATGCCAGGAAGCGGCGGAATCATCACAGTCCCATGCGAAGAGAGAGATGCGGTGTGCTCCCTCGAGCGCGCCTTCCAAGCTGCAGCAATCGACGACCCCGACAGCAAGAGCGAGGGCCCTCCTGAGGCCCTCCCCAAGAAGAACAAGCAGCTACGCCGTGCAGGATCTCAGGAGGATGGCGTCGCAGCTGGAGCCTCGTCAGGATCAGCGCCCGCTCCAGGGGCACCTCCCTCCATCGCATAGGAAGGCGCGCCCGGCGCCCTCCTCGGGCAGGGCTCGGGGGCTCTCTTCTGGAGGGCCTCAAGCCTTGCCAACCTCACGAGGGAGGCGCTTGGGCACCACTTGGAGGCGTGCTTCGCATCACGTTTCCCTCAGGAGAACACAGGGCAAGGAGTGCCCACCGCTCAGGAGTTCATCACCAAGACCACTCAGGAACTGCAAGACGCAAGGGCCATGCACGGCGACTGCCGCTCACGAGGCGCAGCTCTCCATCCAGGCGAGGATGCCGGGCTGGGCGTCTGCATCGACATTCCAGGGCTCAACAGGGCCGCATCTGAGGAGCCTTTCTGGCCTTCGCGCATGGGCCGTTGCGAGGGTCCACCACACAGCTATGTTCGCATGCCTTTTGGCCTGCCGAGCGTGTCGTCAGCCTATCAGCACAACCTGCGGCGTGTCCTGGCATCTCAGGAGGCCAGGCACCACACCATCCTGGCAGAGATGGAGACGGTCCTCAGGGAACCACCTGAGCCCCCAGAGCCTCCCGAGGCTCAGGGCCCCGGTGGCTCGTGAGGGGCCATTCCTTCATCGTGTACCTTCAGCTGCCCCAACTCTCCTTCGTCAACAAAGCCAGGTGACATTTTCCAAGTTCATTTAGCTGGGAGCGCCTCTCGGGCTGCATTATTCCCAGGCTGCGTGGGTCCGTCCCTGTGGCATGTATCCCTTTTGCTTATGCCTTCAGTTTACCTTGTTGGGGGCGCCCCTCAGGCTGCATCATCCCCAAGTTGCTCGGGCCTGACCCAGTGGCATGTATCTTTCTGCATTTACCCAAGCTGATTTGCCTTCCATGTTTAACCTGCCTATGATTGCCGCCTCCTCGATCGCCACCCGCCACGGATACACCCCTTCATCATGCAATTCGCTTGCGCGTTAAAAGGGGGGCTCCTGAGCATCGCGACTCAGGATCTCTTACTGGCTCGCCAGCCCTCACCCCCTGGCCTTGACCACGGCATCGCGACCTTGCATACCAGCGGCAGCTGAGCTCGCTCGAGGGCCGGGATCTAAGGACGTAGAGCGCTTGCATCTAACCGCCTTGCAGGAACACACAGCTACCAAGGACTCAAGACCAGGCGCAACCCGCCTTGAGGTAGGGCCTCGTGAGTTCTGCGTTGGCTCACGAGTGCCCAGATACACCTCGCAGCCTTGCCGTGCAAGCCATGTGTCAGGGCGGGGCTGTACACGCCTCGGGGGCTCCTCCCGGAGGGGCCCCCCCTCCCACGCACAAGTGGAAGCGCCATGCTCCGCGCTGGCCGTCGACACTGCCGAGGAGCGGCTATGCCCGTGCACAAGCGGAAGCACTATGCTCCGCGCTGGTGATAAACAACTGAGGGCGGCCTCATGGTCGTACCAACCTCACGAAGCCCCAGAGCTCAGCGTCCAGCCTCACCACAACGCCTCCCCTCGGGAGAGCCGCGCGAGGGGGCTGCGCTCGGGTCACGCCCAAGCGTACGCCACCCAACCAGGTCTCCCGGACCTGGGGGCTGCGCTCAGGTCATGCCCAAGCGCACGCCACCCAACCAGGTCTCCTGGACCTGGTCGTCGCACGCCCCTCCCGAGGCCTCGGCGAGGGCAGGTATGGAGATTGTTTGCACATCAAGGGGGACTCCTGAGCATCGCGACTCAGGAGCCTAACTAGTCATGTAGCCCCTCACTCCTTGGTCTGTCCTGGTCTCCGGTCGGCCCAATGGCGGTTGAGGTATGCGCGGGGCCGGGCTGTGCCGACGTAGAACATTAATCTATCCTCGCATACTCTCCCTATAAGCTGTTTGCACGTCAAGGGGGACTCCTGAGCATCGCGACTCAGGAGCCTAACTAGTCACGTAGCCCCTCACTCCTTGGTCCGTCCTGGTCTCTGGTCGGCCCAACGGCGGTCGAGGTATGCGCGGGGCCGGGCTCTGCCGACGCGGAACATAAAGCAAATAGGAAGGAAATCGCAAAATCTCGAAGCAAATATTACAAAACATATTGTCCTCACGATACCAAATGAAAAGTTTAACGCCTCTGCGAGGCCTGATGCATATTACAGGAACGGAATAGGAGAACAGCCGCAGGTCACCCCTGGACACCGCCATCACCAGCAGAAGATGCTCCTCCCCAGGTAGCGTCGTCTTCACCTGCACCTCCAGCCGCAGGATCGGCGACATCGCCGGACAAGGGTGCGGAGACGAAGCCGCGAAACTTCTTCAGCAAGGCCTCCACCTGACCTTGTACAGATGCGGTGGCGGCTGCGCATTGATCATCAGCCACAGGCTCCAGCAGCTCATCAAGACAAGCATTGGGGTCACGGAGGTGCAGATGGTTGAAGACGTGAGTCAATGCCACCAAAGACAGGACGCGAGCCTCTGCCTCCACCATGGGACCGACACCGTCAACGACTTCCTCGAGCGCCTTCACCAAGAGAGGAAGCAGCTGGGCGGGGCCGTCCTCATCAGTGGCCAGTGACCTCTCCAAGCCGTGCTCGTAGAGCGTCTTCAATGCCATGCGAGACCTCTTCTCGAGATCGGCAAAGGCCACGCGGTCCTCAGCAAGGACCCGCGCCTTGGCATCAAGATTGGCCTCCCTCGCCTTCACCTTCCGCTCCAGCTCTTCCAGCCGGCTGTGCTCGGCGGCCTGCGTCTTCCCCAACTCCCCCAGCTCAGCGTCACGGTTCTTGACGGCGTCCTCCCAGGCCTTCATCTCCTCCTCCTTCAGCTGGCGGCCGCGTGCTTCTTCGGCGTACTTGTCGCGTAGGCTCTTCAGCTCGTCCTCCAGCTCTTGGCAGCGGTCGCGGGCGGCCTTGGCGTCCTTCAGTGCCGCCTCAAGATCGGCTGCAGCATTGGCAGCACGCTGTTTCTCCTTCTCGGAAGACGCCACTGCCTGACTCAGCGTCGTGCGAACCGCCAAGTCGGAGTGAAGCCAGCCAGAGGCCAGCTCCAGGCACCCGGCCACCAGGCGCGGGTCCGTGCTCAGGAGATCTGCCTGCAACTGGGTCATCTCCAAAAGAGCCTGCTCCAAAACAGCGGCAGAAGCAGAAGAACCTGGGAGAGGAGGTGCAGCAGTGGGAGGAGACAACGCCGTCACCAGGGCCTGGGAGACTGCGGGTTCCGGAGCAGCTGGGACCTCTTCAACCAGGCCAGACGCCGGCACTTCCGGAGCCAGCGGGGCCATGCGGGCTGACTCCTCCCGGCGATGCTCCTCTTGGCCTCCAGAAGACGACCGGGCTGGGGAGGTGCGGGCGATGGCGTCTCCTTTCTCAGCAGAAGGTGGCGCGGCCACCGTACCCTCTTTCCTCTTCTTCGCCGCGGACAACGGCCTGGACAACCAAGGACGAAAGTCAGGAAGCAGCGACATGAGCAAAAGCAAGACGAGGATCGAGCACTTACCGATCCACCATGATGTATTCCACCTTCCACTTGGGGAGCTTGAAGCCTGAAAGCCTCGGAGCCTGGGGAGTAGGCGCGCGGGCTCCAGGGGCAGAAGATGGCGCGGCAGAGGGACCGGAGGCAGCTCCGGGCGGTGTCAAGACGGAGGCAGCATCCTGAGGGATCAGTGACGACCTACTCCTCATCGGGACGACGGGCGGTTCTCCCTCCTCCTGGCGGGCGTCGACCTCGGCGTCGTCAGGAAGGGCGCGGAGGATTTCAGCTTTGCTCAAGGGGGAGTTTTCCCCCATCTCTTCGAGGGTCGCCTCTGAGTCTCCCTCCTCTTCCTTCCCCCCGCCGGACTCGTCGGAGGACACCTCCACCGGCTTCGGTGCTGCAGGGGCTCCGGAGAGCGCGGGCGGCACCAGCCCATGCACGTTGAAGGTCGGCCTGGAAAGCACAAGTGGCTCCCAGTCCTTGCAGAGGAAAAAAGGAGTGAAAGCGCTCGGTGGGTACTCCTGGTTGTCCCCGGCTATGAGGCGCAGGACAGCAACCAATTCGTCACCAGGCAGGGCCCCTGGCCTCAGGAGGGTCTTGTCTTCTTCATCTCCGAGCTTCCACAAGGGGTGCGCACGCGCCTGAAGCGGGGCGACGCGCAACATCAAGAACTCCCTCAGGAGCGTGGCCCCTGTGACCTTCGCCGCCTTCGCGTTGCCCGGCTTCAGGTCGATCTGCATCTGCTCCAACACCGTCGACGCCCGCTCGTCAGCAAGCTTCGCACGGGGCCACCCCTTGTTAAACTGGGGCGCCTCCGTTGGCAACACCATACGCGGATGGGCGCGCTTGGCGTCCATCATGACCCATTTGGCTCGGATGTTGTCGGCCCTCTTCCCGGTGCTCGAGATTGAGTTGGCCTTGCCCGATGCGACGAAATTGGCGCATCCGGAGATTTGTCCATCGGTGACGCGAAGGAAGAAGAAGTGGCGCAGGAGCGCCACGGATGGCAACACGCCCAGGTATGCCTCGCAGTAGTAGGCAAAGATAGACAGGAGGAGGATAGAGTTGGGATGGAGGTGCAACGCCAGCAGCCCGTAGTGGTCGAGGACCTCATAAAAGAAATCGGAGAAGGGAGGAACCAACCCGACGGCGATGATGCTCGAGAAGAAGGGGAAAGAAGGTGCTTCTCTCAGGCTCCGGCACGTCGGAGGCAAGCCGGAGCTCCGTCTTCCCCCACTCATTGCTCTCCCCCGCCGTCAGCAGGCGCGCAGAGGCGAGGCTCTTCTCCGTGACGGTGGGCGCTTCAAGAGCTGGCTTGTACCAAGCCGGTGCCAAGGAAGTCTTGACCTTGCGCGGCGCCATGGGTCGCAGATGCGGAACAAATTGGAGCAGATCTGGAGGCAGCGGTGGCGAGGAGCGAGAAAGGGGATCTGGAGCGAGGTGAGGAAGAAGCAATGAAGGCAAGCACTGTCCGCGCCAACCTTTTTGTCAAATCGAGCGGTTGCCGAGGCAGCGTGGGGAAGCGCGGACGCCCACCTACAATCAACCGCCACACGTCGACCAAGGCCGCAGGCTTTTGGGGCCCGCGTCGCTCCGTACTTGACCTTTGGCTTTGCCTCGAAGCCAAGCCCGAGCGCACCTTGGGCCCCGGGGCTACTGTCGGCGTTCTGGGAACGGGGGTCCCCAGACTTGCCTGCCTGCGGCTCGCGGCGTGGCTTTGCTAGCGGGCCTGTACGGCCCATCTTCGTCAACAAGGCATTCAAGACCCTCGCGAGGGGCCAAGCCTCGCGAGGCGGACGACGCAAGACCTCCTCAGGAGCTACCTCTCCAGGCAGGCTCACGAGAAGCGGAGATATCAAGGCGGGGCAAACCTCGCGAGGCTCTTGTGACGCGAGCCATGACGATCGACACCAGGCGGGCGCCAGCGCGCGCAGCGTCCTTGTTTCCTCTTTGGTGCTAAGGAAGCAAGGGCAGGCGCAGAGTACAGAGGCATCAGGCAAAGGTTTCCATATCGGTGCAACGAGACCAAGACCAGCAGGCCAGCAGGACGGAGGTCACCATGGAGCCCAAGACGGCGTCACCATCAGAGTCTTTTGCAGGCGAAGACCACTTTTGTCAGGATAGCTTGTACTAGCTGTCCCCTTTCAAATTCGCCCGCCGTTGTTGGCTCCCTTCTCGCTCAATATTTGGGAAGCACTACTAGGAAAAGGGCTATAGCTGATATGGACATTAATGGCGCACCATGTATGTGGTGCGCCACTGCTATATAGCATGGCGCACCATATACAGGTGCGCCATTAGTGTCCTCATTACTAATGGCGCACCAAACACACGGTGCGCCATTACTAGCAAATTTTATTTTTTTATTTTTCCAAAACTATTAATGGCGCACCATGGCACAGTGCGCCATTAATAGTTTTAACTAGTAATGGCGCACCACACACACGGTGCGCCATTACTAACAATTTTTTTCCAAAACTAGTAATGGCGCACCAGGGTACAGTGCGCCATTACTAGTTTAAACTAGTAATGGCGCACGACAATCAAGGTGCGCCACTACTAACAATTATATTTTTTGTTTGTTTTGCAAAACTAGTAATGATATTTATTCTGTTCTAGTCCTCATGAATATATTTATTTATGTGTTTATTCTGGTATTGAATTTCTAACTCACAAAAAGTATTGAATTTGTTAATATTTTTTGAACTCATGAATATTTTTAAATTTCATGGGCACTTTTTGAATTCATGAATATTTTTTCAAATCGTAGTCTTCATTTCTCGATTGTATTTAAATCGTAGTTTTCATATTCATAAATGTTTTCTAAAAAATTATTAGATGCAACTAAAAATTCAAAAAAAAATTCAAATAACAAATTTGATGATATTTTTTCATATTCATAAATGTTTTCATATTCATATTTTTTCATAAATGTTTTGAAATATGATGATATTTTTCCACATTCATAAATGTTTTCAAATTTGATCGTTATTTTCTAAAAAATTATTAGATGCAACTAAAAATTACTAATTGCGCACCGCTAGGTGGTGCGCCATTGCTATCCAAAAACAAAGTTACTGATGGCGCACCGCTAGGTGGTGCGCCATTGCTATCCCTCCCCCCACTAAAATCCCTAATCCACGATCCCCAATCTCACATCTCTCTCAGCCCCCCACTGCGCGCCGCTGCCCCGACCCACTGCGCCGCCGCCCCCGCGCCCCCGCCGCCTCCCTCTCCCCATCCTCCCCTTCCTCCCCCTTCCGCCCCCGACCCCACCCCGACGCGTCTCCGTCTCCACACCGTCGAGCACCGAAGCAGGCCGGAGAAGTCCAGCACGAGCGTCTACGTCGTCTCTGTCGGATACGTCAACGAACCGGACCGGAGCCGAGCCGAGGAGCACCGCAAACCCGCCACCGAGCCCTTCTTCCACCTCGGATTCCGCCGCCTTTCCTTCAAGTCCAGCCGGCCTGCTGCTCCTAATCCACCGCCGGGCCTTCGTGTGCCTCCGCGGTGAGCTCCCCTCGCTTCCCCTCTTCTGTTTCCCCTCGTCCCGAGCGCTGTAGACCCCTCGCGCACCCGCTCGCCCGCGCGTACCGCCCGTGCTAGCCGCGTCCACCCTGCCGCTCCTGAACTATTTGGAGGATGACAAGTTTGCCATGTTATAGAAACTTTCAGAAAATTCCATCGCAATTGCTCCAGAAATTCGCCATGACAAGTACTCATAGCAATTCTATCCATCGCAAACAACTCATAGCAAATACTGCCATGGCAACTACTACAGAATTTTGCCATGGCAATTACTCCAGAATTTGGCCATGTCAAAAATTCGTAGAGATTCTATCCATGGCAACTACTCATAGCAAAGTCTGCCATGGCAACTTTCATAAAAACATTCAGTTTGCCATGGTACTTGAAATAAGTTTGACATGTTGTGGAAATTTCAGAATTTGCCATGTTTTACATTTGCCGTGTTTTTAGCTAAGAGCAATCCTACATTTGCCATGTGACCATGGTCCCAAGATTTGCCATGGCAAAAGATTGTAGATGTGTAAACAAAAAAAAGTGTGATAGCTCAAAAAATGAGATCTGAACCTACTACACAAAAATTCAGTTATGTATCAAGGTGGCAAAATGTTTGTTTGTTCTGTAAAATAGCATGGCAAATTTTTATCTAAGAGTTTGTTCTATTTGTATTTATCTAAAGATTAGCATGGCAATTTTCTACATGGCACAATCTTTCAGCATGGAAAAATATAGGATGATAGCATCCTAATTTTTTCATATGGCAAAAATGAAGAAAAGCATCAACTTATACCTGAGGAAAAAAATCTGAAGCTAGTGACAGCGCAGTGGCCACGCTTCTACTCTCCCTATATAAGCGTTGACACATTGGCACTCTTTTGATCAGACAATAGCATTAATAGGTGGAGACTGTTTAATACTGGGGTCCTGTTGTTTTAGTTCATGATAGCTCTTGCGTTTGGTATTGTTGACTTATGTCTCTGCCCGCGACTCTGTTTTGCATACGGGTTGTTTTGTTGTTTGTTCGATCGAAAGAAAAAAATTGTTCCTTGATGCGTTCCAGACACTAGAATAGGATCCACCATAGAACAGACCAGACTCCATCTTGCATTGGCTGGTGAACTCCTCGATCTGTTGTTAGTCCTTATCTGCATTTTCCACATTGTTCATGTATCTGATCCACCATTGCTTGTACTAGTTTGTCAAGAATACAGGTCTGTATAGCACAGAGAGCACCACAAGTTAAACACCTCAATCTGTTAGTATTTGTCTGCATTTTCTCACATTCTTCTTGTATCTGATCCAGTATTGCTTGTAGTGGTTTGTCCAAAATGTTGAATGATACTGCCTGGAGATGCATATATTGTTTCACCTCTTCACAGGCCAACGTATTTTCCATGTTGAGATGGAGGCCTTTTTTTAACACTGGGCTTTGCCACATGTTGTTTGTCTTGTAAATAGCATTGGACAGAGATTTAAGCAAGTAGCACATTGCCTTGTCCACCTGGGATAATGATTTTGTAGGTACCCCGAGAGGCCCTTGAGTTTGCCGGAATGTCGATTAACTTCCGTTCCGGCAAATTCGGGTACTCCATATGTCCTATTTTCAGCAAAGGTCATGCTGAAATTTTCCGTGAATTTTAGCATGACTTTGCTAAAAATAGGACATATGGGGTACTTCCGACTAATGCATGGCCGGGGTATCTTAGTACTTAATTAAGTAGGATCAACTGCCTCTTGTGTTATACATATAGAAGTGTGATATCAACTCATAGTTATTACTAATGTCAGTTGCTCGTCATCGATATACCCTAATCTGGTAGGATGACCTACTAAAAAAGCCCATACCACATATTCTATTTGGGTGGCCCTGCTAACCCTTGACCATAAATACTTGAGATGGATGTAGCAGGCTTAAAGAAAGAAATGTTTTTAGGCCAACTCCACTGGGCCTGGCTGAAAATGCACAAGTGTGCATGACTAACAATATTCTATTGTAAAGCTAAACAGGAAAGAGGAACCACTCATCCTAACCATTTGCTCTCAAAATTACCACTTCACTTCTTACTACTGAAAATCTTAGATCATCTCCATTCACCAATTGCTCAAACCAGTTCGAAGGGCGTGTTTTCACCACACTGTGGATTATCTTATTGGACCCAATAGATATTTGCAGAAGTAACTTCCTATTCACCTAAAGGCATGAAATATCCAAATCTTGATTCATCCTCATTAAAGCTTTCCATCTGAATGGATTCTGCTACCTATCTATCCTCTACAAGACCCTCCACCTATGTTTCTAATTAGATATCTTTCTTTCAACTCTTAACCAGTTCCATTTCTCCATTTCTCCACCCTCCATTTCTAATTAGATACCCGTCGGGCGCTATGGTTCTAGCTGTACTAGCGATGCTATATGTATGATAGTATTCGAGGTGTATTAGTGATAATATTCGACGATGTACGGACGCAAGAGATGATGTAGTTTTGAATTATGAACGTAGGAAATGTCGTCATCGGACGACGAAAGTCTCCCGGGGGAGTGCGGCTGGTGCCACGACGATCGAGGTCTGTTCGACAGGCCTCACCTGGACGATGATCGGCGCTTCAGCATTAAGCTCGAGGAGACCTTCGAAGTTGAAACGGTACGCAACGACGACAAGTATTTTTTTCATAATTAAACATGACTTCAACTATTTCAACGTGTAATTTTCATCTTTTACAATTCGAGTATAGCTTATCCCATGCCATGCAAGACGTTATGTCTTGGAGAGGATGGATTTTGAAGACCATGAAAATTATGAAACAAAGAAAATTCACCTAAGGACTCATCATGATGTTGATTTTGAAGTAAATCTGTATAATTCTGGGAGCGTAACCCATTTTGGTTGCAAAAATTGGGAAGCATTTTGCAAGATGTATGGTTTTGATGAGGGTATGCTTGTCACCATGGATCTTGGTGATCCTGACATCGACCAAGACAATATGGACATTTGGGTCCTTGTTGATACGCCTCCAGTTCTACCGCTATGTGAGTTTCTCAAACATAGTTAATTATTAACTAATTTATATTGTTCATTTCAAAATAGTTGACAGCTTATTTCCATTGACAGCTTATTTTGATTGTTCAACAATGTGCGGAACATGGTAGACAAAACCCACTACACCGATGGCCCCGAGTTAACTTATCAGGAGAAAAATCATCTGGTCGGATTTTGTACTGATCTTGAGAATTACAATATCTACAATCAAACTCCTCAACATTATGGTTAATACGTGCCACTAGTGCATTGAACTACGGTAACTACCATGGAGATACCCTGGTAAGATTTTTTACTATTACGACATCCGTGCATCTTTTGCATACTTCTAAAACTAGTACATCATTGCTAACTATGAAGTTATTACTATGTTTTTCAACAGAGAATCACATAGGATTGTGTGCCTCATTTGATGTATCAGAATGACAGCCTTCGTGTTTTGAACATATATCCAGGTCATCCTACGAATCTCAACTGTCCATACCGGATTTCTAAAAGAAGTGGAGACATGCTAATCAGAGAATGAAAAAAATGTATGGACAGTCGTAAGGAGGTTCTTGGAAGCAAAAGGAAGCGCCGCGCAAGAATTAGAGACAGGATGATCTCCATTCTCCATAATGGAGAGTCAGGGTCTATATTGTTTTATGCTATTTTACCTTAAATAGGGTATTTAGGTCCTGCCTAATACTGATGATCATGTGCTAAGAACAATTAAGTAGGGTTGGTTCGATGACTATCAGGATGATGATCGTATGACTTGTTATTAATAACGAGTAGAAGTTGTATGATGATGATTAGTAGGACTTGTTAGGATTAGTATTACTTTCGACAAACTCGCTACTCGCGGTCTCGAGACTTGTAATGTTCTAACTTTGTTCGGTCTTTTGAATTCGGAGACTAATATGATGAATTGTATTCGGAGACTAATCTTTTATTGTATTTGATGAATCTGTTGTTTATATGTTGTGCTGTCTATATTCTGTGCAGTAATATATTTTGTAACCTGTGCAAATATCAGAAAAGAAAAGAAATCCTAATATTCATACTAGTGGCGCACCATACAACACATTAGTGACGCACTGCTATAAAAAATACTAGTGGCGCATTATCTGTTAGTGCGCCATTAGTAACTCAGAGCACAAGGTAAATATGGCCCCTGGGAGGCATACTAATGGCACACCGTGTGACTTACTAATGGCGCACTGCCTGGTGTGCCACTATAGTCTGGTATACTAATGGTGCACCAGGGGTGCGCCATTAGTATATGTTACTAGTGGCGTGATGATAGTGGCGCACCTGTAGTGCGCCATTATTGGCAAAAACAGGTGCGCCACTAATAAGCCTTTTCCTAGTAGTGAAGAGGACCAGGGCCTATATAAGTAGAACTAGCCACCACCGTAGAGGCATCTGATCTTGCATCGGATAGTGCATCGAGTCCTCACCACACAAGTTCACAGAGCACAAGAACACCTCAACCTCAGGAGGCTGTTCTTCCCCTTGTACTATTCATCATCAGCCCAAGAGGCAATCCGCCACCACCACACTGGAGTAGGGTATTACACCACAACGGTGGCCCGAACCAGTATAAACCTCGTGTCTTTCTCTGTTACGAGTTCGTCGAGTTCGTCCGCGAGATCTTAGCGAGCTAGGGCGTAGATCGGTAGGAGGGAAAGAACTTTGCACGCACCCCAGAGTTCGAACCTTAAGGGTTTTGCCGGAACCCCAGATCCGACACCGACCCCTTCACGCAAGGCCAAGATGGCATGGGCAACACTTTCCCGCAAGGCCACGAGTTCCCCGAAGACTATGACCTAGAAGAAGAAGATGAAGTGGACATTGAGGGGGGCTTTGTTTTTTGTCGACGAGCTCACCACCCAAGCCAATGCAAACAAGAACTGCCAAAGCATTCAGACGAAGGCATACACAAAGGATGAAGATAAACTCCTTTGTGAATATTGGAGGGACAATGGACAAGACCCCAAAATCAGCGCCAGGCAAAAGGCGTCAACCTTTTGGCTAAGAGTTCATCGCCAATTTCATGAACGCAAGAAGTTCGCACCGTACTAGATGAAGAGCCAATGTAGGTGGGTGTCCCTCTAAAAGCGTTGCAGGGTCATACAATAAGAATGCAGCAAGTTTTGTGCCACCCTTGAGAGCATCGAGGGATGTCCCGTGAGTGGCCTCGGCATCGAAGACACGGTATACACTCCTCCATCTTCGTTTTCGTTGTTTCATGCTTGCATGTCCATTGCCCATATGAATATGCATTTGTGTCTTCATTTGTAGGCATTTCAAGCTTTGGAAGCATTCAAGGCCCAACATGGGAATAAGCCGTTCACCCTCACCCATTGTTGGATGGTCATAAAAGGCGACGAGAAATTCAAGGAGCAATATGCGGCCCTATGAAAGAATGGAGGACCAAAAGCCGTTGAGGAGCGTGGTGAGGGAGAGAAGTCGCAGCCGCGGGGAAAGACCAACTCCAAGAAAAAGGACAAGCGTGATGCGACGTCGATTGCCTTGCAAGCAACTTTGCAAGGCATGATGACACAAAATAATACAAGGGAGGTGAAGCGTCGGCAAGACAAAGAAGAGAAAATGAAGGCCTACATGGAGATACAAAGGAAGAAGTTTGAGATGGAGGCGGAGATGTAAGCGAAGAAGCTCGAGATGGAGGCGGAAATGCAAAGGAAGATGCTCAAGATCGAAGTTACCAAAGCCAAGACCGAAGCAAAAGAAGTGGCGCTCTCTTGCATGTCGAAGGGGGTGGAGATCATGAAGGTGGACTTGATCACGGTGTCCCCAAGGAAGTGAACTTGGTTCGAGAAGATGCAGGCCGACATGCTCAGGCTTAATGATTGATCTATGACGGAGAGCACCTTCTTTTTTTATGCCAGCAAGTGTGCTAGCATGACCACAGTCGAGATAGCTTGGTTAAACTCCCACTTTTTTTTTGTTTTCTGGCATGTGTGTCGGTCGCTGTCAAGTGCGTCAACATAAACTATGTGGTGTTTTTCGGAGACTGGCATTGTCTGAACTATGGGCGATGTCATGGCTATTGGCATGATCTCTGACCATGGGCATTTTTCAAGTTTTAATTATTTTTTACGCGGTCAAGATTTGGATCGGTCGGTTGGGTGCATCGATTCGACACGGACGGACTAGCGGACAACGGATCAAAGAAACGAAAAGCTGACAAATGCCCGTGCGTTTGGGTCGGCGCGATGGAGTTGTGGCCAATCCGACCCAGTCCAGCTGTAGGGCCGCCGCCGACTCCCCCGCCTCTCACGCGCGTCGCCGCCATCGCCGTCTCCGTTCTACTGCACCGCGTCCCTGCTCACTGCTGTCTCCGCCCCGTCCGCAATCTCGGACATAGGTTTTTGAGGTATGAGCTCCCTGAGTCATTCAGTGATCATGATTGCTTAAACCTGAACAAAACTCCACAAATTTTGGGCGTGCCACTAGATCCGCCCCTGTTGGTGGGGGTGATTCGCCGCGGGCGGGCGGCGGAGATGATCCGTCTGCAGACGTACGCGGCGTTCAGCCTGCTGGCGACGACGTCAGCGGTGTACTACGCGTTCAGCAGCAGGGAGCAGTTCTACCCTGCGATGGTCTACCTCTCCTCGTCCAAGATCTGCTTTGTGCTGCTCCTCAACACGGGCCTCGTCGCCATGTGCACCACCTGGCAGCTCGTCAAGCGCATCTTCCTGGGCACGCTCCGTGAGGCCGAGGTTGAGCAGCTCAACGAGCAGTCCTGGAGGGAGGTCGTGGAGATCCTCTTTGCGGTCACCATCTTCCGCCAGGACTTCTCCGTCGCCTTCCTCGCCATGGTCGCCGCACTGCTACTCGTCAAGGCGCTGCATTGGCTCGCACAGAAGAGGGTCGACTACATTGAGACCACGCCCTCTGTGCCGATGCTGTCGCACATAAGGATTGTGTCCTTCATGGTGTTCCTGCTTGCCGTCGACTGCATCTTCCTGTCGAGATCCTTGATGCCACTGATAAAGAACCGGGAGGCGTCTGTTGCAATCTTCTTTTCCTTTGAGTAAGCTATCTCAAATCCTTCTTTATTCCAAGATTGGCTTGCAGTGCAGCATCTTTTATTGCCCCACTTCACCTTTCAAGGTATCCAATACCCATGAGGTCAGATTCAATTAAAACAGCAACCATTGGATCTTATAAGTATCAATGCGCTTTGGTTTGACACCTATAAGTTGAATAATCGTGCATTGTTCCATGAAATGAAAACGCCATGTTTCATGGAAAGGGACATCTATGCAACATTTTTTGAACGGTATTAAACATTATTTAACAAACCGACAACAAAGTACGGAAGTTGTACTAGCATTTCTAGTTCTATGAGCATAAAGATGCATTTGTAGAATGTTACATACTCCCTCTGTAAAGAAATATAAGAGCGTTTAGATCACTATCTAAACGCTCTTATATTTCTTTACAGAGGGAGTACTAGATATTCAAGTCTATCCATGACCATCATATCTTCACGATCACGAGATCCTCCTCCTCTAGAGGTGGTGGTGTTCCTGCTCCCTTTGCAAGTCCATTATAGAATCCTGGAAGAATAGTTTAGACATACCAGTTTAAGCGCTGGATGTTTATGTCTTTTGTGTGGTCGTGTGGACGCACCAATGTATGTTTCAAACTTCTTGGTCATTCATAACTTATACTTGGCCTGACACTGCGGTATCCGAGTCACCAGTTAATCATTTCACTTGATGCCTCCACTAAGCCACGTGTAGATTTGTCTAGTATGTTTACCACCTCAATATTAATATCTGATTCATTTTTATGTTATGGTTGTTACATTTCCGGAGCCAAGTCCAGGAACTTGTTAGCTACTCCATCCGTGCTTGAAAAGATGGCGTATAAATTTAGTGTTAAGTCAAGTGGTGCAAAGTTTCGCCAAGTTTGTAGGGAAAACTATCAACAACAATACAAAATTAGTATCATTACATATAGACACTGAAATATATTTTCATATTATGTTTATTTAGCAATGTAGTGTTGATAGTTTTTCCTACAAACTTGGTCAAACTATGTACTGTTTGACTTCAGACAAAAATTATATGCCTTCTTATTTGAGTCGGAGAGAGTGTCTGCTTAACTCTAAGCAATATTTAAGTGAAAGTGGTGCAAAACATTAGGTCTGAATATTTTAAATTACAGTAAGGCTAGTATATGTTATTGCTTTTAAAGCATGGGACATGCCACTTCAGGCATGGTAACAACCAAATGGACTAATCTTATATTTATTTACTAAAATTTTACTTTTACATCTGCAGATAATTCTTGATGTAATTTCAAGATCTTGAAACCCAAGTAGCTCAGATATGTGCAAATCATGTTTTCAGGTATATGATACTAGCAACATCAACGGTATCGATATTCGTGAAGTATGTATTCTATGTCAGCGACATGCTAATGGAAGGTCAATGGGAGAAAAAGGCAGTGTATACATTTTATTTGGAGCTCATCAGTGACCTTGTGCACTTGTTTTTGTATATGCTCTTCTTCGTAGCTATCTTCCTGTGAGCTCTCTTATGATCTTTCCCCTTAAGAGTACTATAGTTTGAACTTCAGTGCCTGATCTGTTATACCAATACCAGGAACTATGGTGTCCCATTGCACTTGATCCGTGAGCTGTACGAGACCTTCCGCTGCTTCAGAATTCGTGTTTCAGATTATGTGCGCTACAGAAAGATAACTTCCAACATGAATGAACGCTTTCCAGATGCTACAGCTGATGAGCTTAATGCGTGAGTTATTTAATTTTGCTGGCACTGTTTCAGTTTATTCAACTATGGCTCTTGTTTATGATTTAGATATTTTTATGAATTCAGGAGTGATGCTACATGTATTATCTGTCGTGAAGAGATGACAACAGCAAAGAAGCTGCTTTGTGGGCACTTGTTCCATGTGCATTGTTTGAGGTCATGGCTAGAGCGCCAACATACTTGCCCCACATGTAGAGCTCCCATTGTCCCCCCGGACAATGGACGTACTGCATCAGCGCAACAGCATGGAGCTCAACCGGGTGTTCAGCTTGGTGAGCTTCCTTTTGTTGTTCTGTTTATTGTTTGCATTTTTCTAGTTAACAATTTTTATCAGTCAGTGCTACATTCGGCAAATAGTTTTGTATGTGATTCCTAATTCAGTGTGAGGAAAAACAGCTGCAGGCATCGGCGCTCCAGGTTCAGAAGGAGCAACAAGTGAGAACATGAACAGGCGTCAAGCAAAACTTGAGGCTGCTGCTTCAGCTGCTTCCATATATGGGAGATCTTTTGCTTATCCTCCAACAAACACCTTGAATAGGTATATTTTTTTCATCATCGTTGTTACTTCTCTGTAATAGTGCGAAATGTCAAGCTTTTGGTGATTCCTCTTGGGATACTTTAATATGATCAGCAATGCTGATTCTGGTATTTTATCGCGGATCATCATTTTGCAACTTAAAATTTATATATGCATCTCATTTGCAAGCTGCCACATTGTTCAACTTGGAATATATTTGAACTTTGCCAGCTTGGTATACCTTTACCTGCCTTATGTTGATGGTGGCTGGATAAAAATGGTAAACCATGCAGGATAGTTTGTTTTTTGCCACTAAGCCTTGCATTCATCTGGTTTTGTCTTTTCTATTTTGCACCTGGTCGTCTCAGTTGTGTGCAGGTCCAAACAGTGAAAAAAAATAAAACAAACAGGACGAATGAAACATTAGGAAGAATCCTAAACTGCAGCTGATGTTCCTTTTGGCCTTGGAACATTATGACTTGTCGAGCTGTGGTTATTGTATTCCGTTTTGGAGTATTAGCATTGGTCTGGTTTCCTTACGTATTTGTATTAGTATAGATTAACCAGTACTCCCAAGTCTCTTGAAATATATATTCGCCCAGTGGGTTATGCAATACAGATAAGTTGCTTCTCTAACATGGTATGAGATCCCTATTAGAGCCCTAGGCTTCTTTATCTCATGCGCAACTCGTGCTCTTTTGGATCGCTTTTCCAGGCGACTGATCTGATTCCCAATCGATCTGATCTCCCCACACACAGATTGAATTTTTTTTCCGGTCTCGATCCTTATCGATCTCGTCTTCTGCTGTCTTTCCCATCTGGTCTGTCGCCTGCCTGCTCTATCCCTGCCAGAGTCCGGGCTCCCTGGTTTTGCAAGATTGGCCGCTGCTGGGCTGCTACCTGGCTGGATCAGTCCCCCGCTGGCTCACTTCTCCCAGATCGCCACTGACGCCCCTGCTGCCGCGCGCCTCTCTTGCCTGCTGTCCCGCCACTAGGACTCCAGTTGAAGGCTGCGCCTGTGTCTCCGCCACTTCTGCCTGATCGTTGCCTCTTCCGCGTAACACACCTTGGCTGTGTCCGCTCCTCAGCGCTGCTCTGGTCGGCTGCTTCACTGCTCTATTCCCGCTGGCTGCTGATTGATTATTCATTGGGTGCTTGCATAGCATTTCACCAGAGAACTAGCCATGGACAGGGGTGCGTGGAAGCTTGCTATCCATGTGCCAGAACCATGAGTTGGTTGCGAGATCTTATGGGTTTCACCTCTAGCCTACCCCAACTTGTTTGGGGCTAAAGGCTATGTTGTTGTTGTTGTGCTTGCATAGCATTGGTCCATCTCGTTAGCAGGCTGCGTTTGGCATTGCGGTGGTTTATCATAATCCTGTTTGCCCAACCTGATTTTGCCTATTTCCGTGCCTAATTTTCTACAGCAAATTGTAATGTAAGCACAGTGCAGCATAGTTCAGCAAAAGCAAACCGAGCCTAAGAGAATGTGCCTTTTTCCAAGCTGGGGTGTGTTTTCTTGAAGCAGGTTATTATTTGGCCTCAGTAGCTCTGCTGGGACTTGGTGGTTAGCCACTTTTCTTCGATCTTAGGTACTGACATCGGGTTAGCCCCTGTGTTTGACCATTTTCATTATTCCACTAATATACTATGAAGCAAGTGTGTCATGCGCTGTACATTCTAATACTGATAACCAAGTACCTTTTATTCAATCATCAGGTATTCAGGACCTCTGCGTGCTACATCAGGTACTTCACAATCAGGAGAAGCAAGTACTTCCAATCAATCGCAGAACAACCAATCATTGCAATGGCCGAACAATCAGGATCTCTCGGCACCTCAGCCTTTTATTTCACATGGTCCTGCCAGCTCAGCAACAATCAACAGGGACCTTGAAAATTCACTACAAAAGACTTACGAAAACGCTATAAGGAGCCAGATAGAGGTAATAATCATCTTTTCCCTAAGTTGGCCTGCTTTAATCTTACTATGGTATTTGTGATGGGCCTAGCAATTGTGTAATGTTCTGAATAACCAGATAGACGTATTTCTGAATAACACACACATGTTCGGAAATGTTCAATGAGGGCTGTCACCAATGATAACCTAATGAATTTGAACCATTCAGTCAGCAGCCAATTGCCTACATTAGTTTGCACGATTCACCAGATAGATTAGTTCGTTGCACTGGATATGTTCCTGGCAATATTTGTGGCAAATATATCTAGTGCAAACCAATGTGAAAATTTCCAAAACTTTCTGAGAAGACCTTATATAGAGTACTATATTAGGTCATTAACCTTCAAAATGTCCAGCTGAAACTCCACAGGGGTTGGGAATGTTGCAAAGGAGAAAGTGTTGATGCTATTGTAATTTTCTCCATTTTCTCGGGAACTAAATACAAGCTGAATTATTATTTTTAATTTTACATGGTAGTATATTTATTGGTTAAGCATTATCTTCACACTGGTTTTGAAATAAAAAATCATGATCTTCTGATATTAAAAATAAAGTAATCTGCATGACACCTAATATTTGATCTGCGCTGATATATCCAATGTCTATTGATGCACAATCGCCTGTTGTTATGTTGGTGACTAGTAGTTGTAATTTTTTACATGCCATGGTCGAAATCTATCGGCATGCAAAAATTCATTTCTTTTGTATCACGTTATTCAGTTCCGTTGCTATCTTCAAATACCCTTGATTCTTAACGATCAATCCAGTATTCTAATATATTTGTTATGATCATAAGTACCTGTAGACAGTAAACGTTGTTCATCAGCTTCAAACGGTTTTTTCTTTGTCATCGTTGCTGGATTGTAATCTGCAACTTTCTTCAAGACATAAATGGTTGCCTAAATGTCTAGTGATGACAAATGATCCCTGGTCAATGCCAAGAAGTAACTAAATCACATGACAAGCTTGCTGGGAATATGATAACTTGATGTGACTATCCTTTCATTATTGCTCTGTCTGGCCAACATAATTCATTAGTCGCTTGTTTCCAGATGTTGCAAATCCAATTGCAAATGGTGCAGCAAGGGGCAACAGCGTTGGCAACTAACAATGAGAAAGCTGAACAAGCGAAAAATGAGTGAAGTGGTATATATGGTGAAGTGTGATCTTGATAAACATGCAAAGAGTATAGATGGAGATTTGGCAATGCCTTTGGTGGGGGCTCGCTTATGTAAATGTTAGCACCCCTATCAACATCAGATGTTTGTTTGTTTAATGTGCTAGTTTGTGTAGCTTAAATCTTGCTGTCAAACCAGGATTATACCTTAGATAGAAAGGGAGTCATGTTGTAGAGCTGACTAATTTGACAGCATCTGTGAGACCAAGCAAGAATACATCTGCCGGGGAACATTTTCCAACATGCCATCAGAAATAAACCTTCTATATGGAAAATGCCCTCGGTTCTGTCCCTCCCCCAAAAATTTGTCCGTGTGATGATTGTAAATACATGTGTGGTATGATCGGATGTAATTTTTCTTGATTTATGTGTTTGGATGATCCGAATTTACATGCTTCCACTTTGGCGGTATGTCAGATACTGTAATATCAGCTAACAGCAGCAGTCACATTGGTCGATGCAAACGTGCCCACTTAGTCATGCGGAGAAAAAAAATACTGTGAAGTTTTGAAGCTGGGCTGTCATGGAAACAAGGCGATCTTCATGAAACACCATGAGCAGCAGGATCTTGAGGTATGGAATTTGAAGTGAAGTTCTTTGATTTGCCCCTTCCTAGAGCTTGTCCAGTACCACTCAAAATGCATCTACAAGCGTCGTGTTGCTGTTAGCCGAGTTGCATGCAAAGCCAGGTGCTATTGGCGGGAATTAAGGGTTTTGCTGGGCTGCCGCCGGCCACCTCCCTCTCCCTGGCGGCGGCCATCCGCCGTTGTTGATTCCAGTCGGCCTTGCTCGTCAAGCTTTTGTCCCGGTTTTCTAAGTACGTGGAAGTAGCCTTGCGGCTGTTGCATGCTAAGACTTCAACGAAGGTGTAGAGAATGATTGTGTGCATCGATATCTCATTGATCATGCACTAGGTACATATACTCCTTTCCGGTTTATAGGGCTTATCTTAAATTTTAGTTTTCCCATTTTATAAGTCTCAATTTGGTTGTTCTCCATCACATGTTCAGATTTCAAGGTGCAATGAATCATTACATGCAAGTATTAAGAGAAAATTGACCAATGCATGTACTTTATGCATGCATGCATTGCAATTAATGCATTGGTAAACACAATTTTTTGAAGAAAACAAGCGCATTAATTGAGTGATTTTGCAAACTACAAAAATTGTTTCACCACTCACCGTCTACCTTGGTTGGTGAGATTCTTGAATTGAGTCCTATAAATCGGAAAGGAGGTAGTATATAGGTACAAGGGGTGCGACCGGGTCTTGTCTCTCAAGATACAAGTAACGGAGGAAGAGAGACACTACAGGTGCGGCATATAAAACTCGGACCTACATACGTGTACACATGTTCACCCCCCCCCCTCCGGCAGTCGAAGCGTCGCCGGTGACGCAAAGATCGGACCGAAAGCCCTCGAAAGTCGAGGTGGGTAGTCCCTTCGTCATAACATCAGCGAACTACTGATCGGTGGGCACATGCAGAACTCGAACACGACCAAGTGCGACGTGCTCCCGAACAAAGTGAATGTCGAGCTCAATATGCTTCGTCCGACGGTGATGAACAGGGTTGGCAGCGAGGTAAACCGCGGAGACGTAGTCGCAGTAGACAAGCGTGGCCTTGGGAACCTCACATAGCAACTCCTGAAGAAGTTGTCGTAGCCAGGAGCACTCCGCGACGACGTTGGCCACAACCCTGTACTCGGCCTCGGCGCTCGATCGTGAGACCCTGGGTTGTCGTTTAGACGACCACAAAATCAGAGAGGGCCCGAGGTAGATGCAGTAGCCGGAAGTGGAGCGCCGAGTGTCGGGACACCTAGCCCAGTCAGCGTCGGAGTAGGCGACGAGGCTAGTGTCGGGTGATGCCGTCAGGGTGAGACCCATAGCCGTGGTGCCAAGTTAGCATTACTTGTTCCTCAAGTAATGTTACCATTGCTCCAAAATCCGACTGTTGTGAACGTGTCAGTTGGCCATTGGCTGGACCTCGTGTCCAAAATGGTCATTTCCCATCTGGGAAGGTTGCGGCTATAAATAGCCACCCCGCGCCGACTTTGTCCGGTGGCTGCTCCGTTTGATTTTGATAAGATTGTTGAGCAACCCCTTCTCTGAGCGATTTGAGTTTAAAACCCACCGAGAGAAAAACCCTAGAGCCGAAGAATTAGATAGTGATTCAGCATCACTGGAATCTAAATTTAGTACGCTCCGCCTATTACTCTTGAGAGCTGCAAATTCTCTAGACGGTTAGGTGTCAATTTCTTCAGAGACCAAGAGTGATTGTGGTTCTCGAAGAAGAAGTCTGTAAAGATTTGGAGATCGCCTTCAAGTATCTACCATGAGTGATCGGCATCGGTTGGCGAATCGATTGTCGAGGAGAATAGGGTGAAGAGAGTTTATCTTCCGTGCTAAGTCACAGCCCCTCCAACCAGATGTAGTCCTTATGCAGAAGGATGAACTGGTCGAACAAATACCTTGTCGCCATCGAGCATCTTCGGTTACCTCTGTCACTCATGTTTACTTTCGATGCATTCCATTCATGTAATTTACTTCGGTGCATGCTTTAGTTTCCCTTCGATACTTCTCTGTAGTTCATCTTAGCTTGTTTATCCTTTATTCTACTATTGGGTTATGAGAGATTTAAGTTTTCCGAAAAAAATTAAAACTCCCATTCACCCCCCCTCTGGTAGACATACTTCGTTCCTACACCTTCAGCAGTACCTACACACACAAGAGCAAATACTTGCACCCAACGCGGGCAAAAGAGTTGTCAATCCCCTTGTACTCGTTAATTGCAAGGATCAAATCTGATAGTGCCCGCTCCACAGACGCCGCGGACGCGCACGCCCGAATCCGAGGTGCACACCACCCACCACAAGAGGCAGCGGGCTGGGGAGAGGGCGGCGGCCTCGGATGTGGTCGCACAGTCCTCCTGCCGCCGCCACGGGCTGCCGGCAGTGCCCGATGAAGAGTGGCGCCTCCTCGCGTGGGTCTACCGCCGATTGCTTACGATGGTGGAGGCGGACGCCCGCTGGCTCCATCGGAAAAACGCCAATGTGCTCCGGCTTGCACTGGAGCAGTCCACGTGCGAAGCAGCGGAAGCGGCGAGAGTAGCTAAGCTTAAGAGGAGCAGGACCATGCCGTCCGGAGGATGAAGAGCTTCATTGACTCCTCCGACGTCCCCGACGGCTCCGACTCCGACGACTCACTGAAGGAAATATGCCCTAGAGGCAATAATAAAGTTGTTATTTATAGTTCCTTATATCATGATATGTTTATTATTCATGCTAGAATTGTATTAACCGGAAACTTAGTACATGTGTGAATACATAGACAAACAGAGTGTCCCTAGTGTGCCTCTACTTGACTAGCTTGTTTATCAAAGATGGTTATGTTTCCTAGCCATAGACATGTGTTGTCATTTGATGAACGGGATCACATCACTAGAGAATAATGTGATGGACAAAGTCCATTCCGTTAGCTTAGCACTTGATCGTTTAGTTTGTTGCTATTGCTTTCTTCATGACTTATACATGTTCCTATGACTACGAGATTATGCAACTCCCGAATACCGGAGGAACACTTTGTGTGCTATCAAACGTCACAACGTAACTGGGTGATTATAAAGATGCTCTACAGGTGTCTCCGATGGTGTTTGTTGAGTTGACATAGATCGAGATTAGGATTTGTCACTCCGATTGTCGGAGAGGTATCTCTGGGCCCTCTCGGTAATGCACATCACTATAAGCCTTGCAAGCAGTGTGACTAATGAGTTAGTTGCGGGATGATGCATTATGGAACGAGTAAAGAGACTTGCCGGTAACGAGATTGAACTAGGTATTGAGATACCGACGATCGAACCTCGGGCAAGTAACATACCGATGACAAAGGGAACAACGTATGTTGTTATGCGGTTTGACCGATAAAAGATCTACGTAGAATATGTAGGAACCAATATGAGCATCCAGGTTCCGCTATTGGTTATTGACTGGAGACGAGTCTCGGTCATGTCTACATAGTTCTCGAACCCGTAGGGTTCGCACGCTTAACGTTCGGTGACGATAGGTATTATGAGTTTATGTGTTTTGATGTACTGAAGGTTGTTCGGAGTCCTGGATGAGATCACGGACATGACGAGGAGTCTCTAAATGGTCGAGACATAAAGATCAATATATTGGAATGCTATGTTTGGACATCGGAAGGGTTCCGGGTGAGTTCGGGCATTTACCGGAGTACCGGGAGGTTACCGGAACCCCCCGGGGAGTATATGGGCCTTATTGGGCCTTAGTGGGAGAGAGGAGGAGGCGGCCAAGGTGGGGGCGCCCCCCCCAAGCCCAATCCGAATTGGGAAGGGGGCCGCCCACCCTTTCCTTCTCCCTCTCTCCTCCTTCCTTCCTCTCCTACTCCAACTAGGAAAGGGGGGAATCCTACTCCCGGTGGGAGTAGGACTCCCCTAGGGCGCGCCATAGAGAGGGCCGGCCCTCCCCTCCTCCACTCCTTTATATACGGGGGAGGGGGGCACCCCATAGACACACAAGTTGATTGTTTAGCCGTGTGCGGTGCCCCCCCCACAGATTTCCACCTCGGTCATATCGTTGTAGTGCTTAGGCGAAGCCCTGCGTCGGTAACTTCATCATCACCGTCATCACGCCGTCGTGCTGACGAAGCTCTCCCTCGACACTCAGCTGGATATAGAGTTCGTGGGACGTCACCGAGCTAAACGTGTGCAGATCGCGGAGGTGCCGTACTTTCGGTACTAGGATCGGTCCAATCGTGAAGACGTATGACTACATCAACCGCGTTGTTATAACGCTTCCACTTTTGATCTACGAGGGTACGTGGACAACACTCTCCCCCTCTCGTTGCTATGCATCACCTAGATGGATCTTACGTGTGCGTAGGATTTTTTTTGAAATTACTGCGTTCCCCAACAGTGGCATCCGAGCCAGGTCTATGCGTAGATGTTATATGCACGAGTAGAACAGAAAGAGTTGTGGGCGATAATAGTCATACTGCTTACCAGCATGTCATACTTTGATTCGGCGGTATTGTTGGATGAAGCGGCCCGGACCGACATTACACGTGCATTTACGCGAGACTGGTTCTACCGACGTGCTTTGCACACAAGTGGCTGGCGGGTGTCAGTTTCTCCAACTTTAGTTGAATCGAGTGTGGCTACGCCTGGTCCTTGTTGAAGGTTAAAACAGCATACTTGATGAAAAATCGTTGTGGTTTTGATGCGTAGGTAAGAACGGTTCTTGCTCAGCCCGTAGCAGCCACGTAAAACTTGCAACAACAAAGTAGAGGACGTCTAACTTGTTTTTGCAGGGCATGTTGTGATGTGATATGGTCAAGACGTGATGATATATATAAATTGTTGTATGAGATGATCATGTTTTGTAACAGTTATCGGCAACTGGCAGGAGCCATATGGTTGTCGCTTTATTGTATGAAATGCAATCGCCATGTAATTGCTTTACTTTATCACTAAGCGGTAGCGATAGTCGTAGAAGCAATAGTTGGCGAGACGACAACGATGCTTCGATGGAGATCAAGGTGTCAAGCCGGTGACGATGGTGATCATGACGGTGCTTTGGACATGGAGATCAAAGGCACAAGATGATGATGGCCATATCATATCACTTATATTGATTGCATGTGATGTTTATCCTTTATGCATCTTATTTTGCTTAGTTCGGCAGTAGCATTATAAGATGATCTCTCACTAAATTTCAAGGTACAAGTGTTCTCCCTGAGTATGCACCGTTGCGAAAGTTCGTCGTGCCGAGACACCACGTGATGATCGGGTGTGATAAGCTCTACGTTCACATACAATGGGTGCAAGCCAGTTTTGCACACGCAGAATACTCAGGTTAAACTTGATGAACCTAGCATATGCAGATATGGCCTCGGAACACTGAGACCGAAAGGTCGAGCGTGAATCATATAGTAGATATGATCAACATAGTGATGTTCACCATTGAAAACTACTCCATCTCACGTGATGATCGGACATGGTTTAGTTGATTTGGATCACGTGATCACTTAGATGATTAGAGGGATGTCTATCTAAGTGGGAGTTCTTAAGTAATATGATTAATGAACTTTAATTTATCATGAACTTAGTACCTGATAGTATTTTGCATGTCTATGTTGCTGTAGATCAATGGCCTGTGCTACTGTTCCTTTGAATTTTAATGCGTTCCTAGAGAAAGCTACGTTGAAAGATGATGGTAGCAACTACACGGACTGGGTCTGTAACTTGAGGATTATCCTCATTGCTGCACAGAAGAATTACGTCCTGGAAGCACCGCTAGGTGCAAGACCCGCTGCAGGAGCAACGCCGGACGATGTGAACGCCTGGCAGAGCAAAGCTGATGACTACTCGATAGTTCAGTGTGCCATGCTTTACGGCTTAGAACCGGGACTTCAACGATGTTTTGAACATCATGGAGCATATGAGATGTTCCAGGAGTTGAAGTTAATATTTCAAGAAAATGCCCGGATTGAGAGATATGAAGTCTCCAATAAGTTCTATAGCTGCAAAATGGAGGAGAATAGTTGTGTTAGTGAGCATATACTCAAAATGTCTGGGTATCATAATCATTTGACTCAGCTGGGAGTTAATCTTCCGGTTGATAGTGTCATTGACAGAGTTCTTCAATCACTGCCACCAAGCTACAAAAGCTTCATGATGAACTATAACATGCAAGGGATGGATAAGACGATCCCCGAGCTCTTCGCAATGCTAAAGGCTACGAAGGTAGAAATCAAGAAGGAGCATCAAGTGTTGATGGTCAACAAAACCACCAGTTTCAAGAAAAAGGGTAAAGGGAAGAAGGGGAACTTCAAGAAGAACGGCAAGCAAGTTGCTGCTCAAGTGAAGAAGCCCAAGTCTGGACCTAAACCTGAGACTGAGTGCTTCTACTGCAAAGGGACTGGTCACTAGAAGCGGAACTGCCCCAAGTATTTGGCGGATAAGAAGGATGGCAAGGTGAACAAAGGTATATGTGATATACATGTTATTGATGTGTACCTTACTAATGCTCGCAGTAGTGCCTGGGTATTTGATACTGGTTCTGTTGCTAATATTTGCAACTCGAAACAGGGACTACGGATTAAGCGAAGATTGGCTAAGGACGAGGTGACAATGCGCGTGGGAAATGGTTCCAAAGTCGATGTGATCGCCGTCAGCACGCTACCTCTACATCTACCTTCGGGATTAGTTTTAGACCTGAATAATTGTTATTTGGTGCCAGCGTTAAGCATGAACATTATATCTGGATCTTGTTTGATGCAAGACGGTTATTCATTTAAATCCGAGAATAATGGTTGTTCTATTTATATGAGTAATATATTTTATGGTCATGCACCCTTGAAGAGTGGTCTATTTTTGTTGAATCTCGATAGTAGTGACACACATATTCATAATATTGAAGCCAAAAGATGTTGAGTTGAAAATGATAGTGCAACTTATTTATGGCACTGCCGTTTGGGTCATATTGGTGTAAAGCGCATGAAGAAACTCCATGCTGATGGACTTTTGGAATCATTTGATTATGAATCACTTGGTACTTCGAACCATGCCTCATGGCCAAGATGACTAAAACTCCGTTCTCTGGAACAATGGAGCAAGCAACAGATTTGTTGGAAATCATACATACTGATGTATGTAGTCCGATGAATATTGAAACTCGTGGCGGGTATCGTTATTTTCTGACCTTCACAGATGATTTGAGCAGATATGGCTATATCTACTTAATAAAACATAAGTCTGAAACATTTGAAAAGTTCAAAGAATTTCAGAGTGAAGTGGAAAATCATCGTAACAAGAAAATAAAGTTTTTGCGATCTGATCGTGGAGGAGAATATTCGAGTTACGAGTTTGGTCTTCATTTGAAACAAAGCGGAATAGTTTCGCAACTCACACCACCCGGAACACCACAACATAATGGTGTGTCCGAATGTCGTAATCTTACTTTATTAGATATGGTGCAATCTATGATGTCTCTTACTGATTTACCGCTATCATTTTGGGGTTATGCTTTAGAGACAGCTGCATTCACGTTAAATAGGGCACCATCTAAATCCGTTGAGACGACTGTAACGCCCACGATGCGGCTATATCTCCCACGTGTCGAGGCACGACTTAGAGGCATAACCGCATTGTGGTTTTGTCGCAAGAAGGGTCATCTTCACATAATCCCATGCAATGAACAAGAATGGGATAACGAGAGTTGGCTTACAATCGCCACTTCACACAATACATAAATATAATTCATACATCATCCAAAATCCACACATATAAACCGACTACGGTCAAATCCAAATGAAAATAAGATAACCCCAAATGCTAGATCCCCGATCGTCCCAACTGGGCTCCACTACTGATCATCAGGAAAAGACACATAGTAACGACCACGTTCCTCATCGAACTCCCACTTGAGCTCGGTTGCGTCATCTGCACTGGCATCGTCGGCACCTGCAACTGTTTTGGTAGAATCTGTGAGTCACGAGGACTCAGCAATCTCACACCCGCGAGATCAAGACTATTTAAGCTTATAGGAAAGGATGGTAAAATGAGGTGGAGCTGCAGCAGGCACTAAGCATATATGGTGGCTAACATACGCAAATGAGAGCGAGAAGAGAAGCAGCGGAACGGTCGTCAACTAGTAATGACCAGAAGTGATCCTGAACTCCTACTTACGTCAACCATAACCCAGAAACCGTGTTCACCTCCCGGGCTCCGCCGAGAAGAGACCATCACGGCTACACACACGGTTGATGTACTTTAATTAAGTCAAGTGACAAGTTCTCTACAACCGAACATTAACAAATTCCCATCTGCCTCATAACCGCGGGCATGGCTTTCAAAAGATAATACCCTGCAGGGGTGTCCCAACTTAGCCCATTACAAGCTCTCACGGTCAACAAAGGATAAACCTTCTCCTGGAAAGACCCGATCAGTCTCGGAATCCCGGTTTATAAAACATTTCGACAATGGTAAAATAAGACCAGCAAAGCCGCCCGATGTGCCGACAAATCCCGATAGGAGCTGCACATATCTCGTTCTCAGGGCAACACCGGATGAGACTAGCTACGAGTAAAACCAGTCCTCAAGTTTCCCCAAGGTGGCCTCGCAGGCAGCTCGGTTTGAACCAACACTTGAAGGAGCACTGGCCCGTGGGGGTCTAAAATAAAGATGACCCTCGGGCTCGCGAAAACCCAAGGGAAGTGTAGGTGGTAGGTGGTCAAATGGTAA
This sequence comes from Triticum aestivum, assembly GCF_018294505.1. Taxonomy (NCBI): domain Eukaryota; kingdom Viridiplantae; phylum Streptophyta; class Magnoliopsida; order Poales; family Poaceae; genus Triticum; species Triticum aestivum. Next base: position 170,447,559 of record NC_057802.1, on the reverse strand, counting down.
AACCAAGGTTGGGCCTTGCTGGAGGAGTTTTATTCAAGGCGAACTGTCAAGGGGGTCCCATAAATCACCCAACCGCGTAAGGGACGCAAATTCAAGGAACATAATAACGGTATGACGGAAACTAGGGCGGCAAGAGTGGAACAAAACACCAGGCATAAGGCCGAGGCTTCCACCCTTTACCAGATATATAGATGCATTAATATAATAAGAGATATTGTGATATTCCAAAATAACCATGTTCCAACATGGAACCAACTTCAACTTCACCTGCAACTAGCAACGCTATAAGAAGGGCTGAGCAAAAGCGGTAACTTGGCCAAACAACGGTTTGCTAGGAAAAGGATGGTTAGAGGCTTGACATGGCAATATGGGAGGCATGATATAGGAAGTGGTAGGTAGCGCAGCATGGCAATAGAACGAACAACTAGCAAAGCAAAGATAGAAGTGATTTCGAGGGTATGGTCATCTTGCCTGCAAGGTTCTCAGAGTTGTCGAAAGCTTGATCCTCGTAAGCGTACTCAACAGGTTCCTCATAAGCGTACTTGTCTCCCGGATCTACCCAAAACAAGAACACAAGCAACGGAACCACAATCAATCACGAGAAATGCACAAGCAACATGATGCAAAACATGTATGATATGCGAGATATGGTATGCGATGCATATGCGTGCTCCGGAAGAAAAATGATGAACAAGGCAGTAACCTGGCAAACCAAGCATGCCACTGGAAAGATGAGATGATTTCGGTTGAAATCGATATAAAGATCACCGGAAACGGATGCACGGTTTGCAAATGGCAAGCAAAACAAGAATGACACGAATCTGTGATTAATAGCATGATAGCACTTAGAATACATCAAGAAACTATGCTAAAACACTCCAACATAGCAACAAAGCATATGAAAGTAATCTACAGGAGATGGTTGACAAAAGATGAACACTGAGCTACAGCTAGATCACAACATAACAAGCTCAAACAAGCATGGCAAAAGTGCAAAAGATAATAGGTTCACAGACTTAGTGAAATTACTGGACATGCCTGAAACAGCATCACGTAGCAATGTTCAGAGCAAGAAATGAACATGCTACAGGAACTTAACATAGTAAAACAAGGTATATAAGTAATCTACTAAATGCATATGACAAAAGTCCCTTACTGACCATAAGCCAAAAAGGACCAGAAGATATGATGGCAACCATGTAAACATAGCAAGTTTCGTTAACAGGTTCCAGACTTTGCAGAAAACAGAGCATGGCAGAAACAGACATTATGAGGGCACCTTTATGAGCTTGATGCACTCATCACAAAGCAATGCATGACAAAACAAGCACACCTACAGAAAGATGGCATGTTCATGAAGCTATCCAAGGCAATATCAAGTACATAGCATGTAGGGAACAACTACAACAAGCTTGGCAAAATTGAATAACACGTAAACAATCTGCCAGAAATATTTTATAGTAAAAGTAGAGCAAGATTGAGTCATGCTATGGCACTCCATAATTGAAAACAGAGGCATGAATAGATAGAGCACAACTATATCTACAAAACCTCCTTACTGAACATCTCCAAAAGGAGCATGGATCTCTCTGTAGCCACATGGATACATAGTAACAAATTAACAGCAGTCACAGACTTGGTAAATTTACTGTCCCTGAAATCAGAAACATCACGAAGCCTAGTTTGCATGCTTGTGCTAGTCACCACATAGATCACAAAAATACATGGCATAAACCCCTGTAAATATGGCATGTCATACATCAAAACACATGTAGAGCTCATGCCCATAAGATGCACAGATTAAATGCAACAAAACTAACAAATCACCAAGATCTGATAAGTAACAGCAGATAACAGCAATTAGCACTATTGCACCAGAGATTTGGGCATCAAGATGGACTCAAATGAACATTGTTCAATGGAACAAAATGAAGAGAATCTTGAGGCGAACATTTCGATATATTACACGCACGAAACGGAGCAGTATGCAGAGAGTTACGATGCGATGAACAGAGGCATGTAATGTAAAAATCTCAGGACTTTGGATTTTCGGGAGAGGGAGAAAGTCAACCTTCGGGATTCTCAGATCTGGATCGGGCCGGTGGAGTTCAAGCTCGGGCCGGTGGAGTTCAAGCTCGGGCCGCCGGAGTTGAGGACGGGGACGCCGGCGGGGCGGCGTGCGGCGGCGGAGGGAGGCGAAGGCGGGGTCGACGGCGGCGAGGGCGGCGCGG
>NC_057802.1:170440408-170445060 GCF_018294505.1 Triticum aestivum | reverse complement strand
TGGCCGGGGGCCACGTGGCAGCCCCTGATTGGCCGGGCGCGGCGGCGCTGGTTCGTCCGGCGGCGGCGGACGCGTCCGGCCGCGGAGAGGCGATTTTTTAGGGTTTGATCTGCGAAATATTTCGGGAGGGGAGGTGTATATATAGGTAGAGGGAGTTAGGAGACTCCAAACGGAGTGCGATTTTCGCCCACACGATCGTGATCGAATGACCTAGAGCATGGAAATGACTTAGAGGGGTTTTTGAGCTGTTTGGAGGGGGGGTTTTGCTGCAACACACAAAAGGACTTTGCGGTTACCCGGTTAACCGTTGGAGTACCAAACGACCTCCAAATGGAACGAAACTTGACCGGTGGTCTACCGGTGGTATCCCAAGGCCACTTGACAAGCCTCGGTCCATTCCGAGAACGTTCAACACCCGCTCACGAAACGAAACAAGAGGGTGCGCCGGAGGAGGTGGGAGTGCCAGATTGCAAAACGGACAACGGGGAAAATGCTCGGATGCATGAGACGAACACGTTTGCAAATGCAATGCACATGATATGAGATGCATGACGAAAACAAAATGCAAAACGAAAGACAAAACCCGACCACGGAGGGAATATCATAACACATAGCCGAAAATGGCAAGAGTTGGAGTTACAAATATGGAAAGTTACATCCGGGGTGTTACAACGACACCTTATGAACTGTGGTTTGGGAAGAAACCCAAGTTGTCGTTTCTTAAAGTTTGGGGCTGCGATGCTTATGTGAAAAAGCTTCAACCTGATAAGCTCGAACCCAAATCGGAGAAATGTGTCTTCATAGGATACCCAAAGGAGACTGTTGGGTACACCTTCTATCCCAAGACATTCATTGCTAAGAATGGATCCTTTCTAGAGAAGGAGTTTCTCTCGAAAGAAGTGAGTGGGAGGAAAGTAGAACTTGATGAGGTAACTGTACCTGCTCCCTTATTGGAAAATAGTTCATCACAGAAATCAGTTCCTGTGACTGCTACACCAATTAGTGAGGAAGCTAATGATGATGATCATGTAACTTCAAATCAAGTTACTACCGAACCTCGTAGGTCAACCAGAGTAAGATCCGCACCAGAGTGGTACGGTAATCCAGTTCTGGAGGTCATGTTACTTGCCCATGACGAACCTACGAACTATGAGGAAGCGACGATGAGCCCAGATTCCGCGAAATGGCTTGAGGCCATGAAATCTGAGATGGGATCCATGTATGAGAACAAAGTGTGGACTTTGGTTGACTTGCCCGATGATCGGCAAGCCATCAAGAATAAATGGATCTTCAAGAAGAAGACTGACGCTGATGGTAATGTTACTGTCTACAAAGCTCGACTTGTTGCGAAAGGTTTTCGACAAGTTCAAGGAGTTGATTACGATGGAACCTTCTCACCCGTAGCGATGCTTAAGTCCGTCCGAATCATGTTAGAAATTGCTACATTTTATGATTATGAAATTTGGCAAATGGATGTAAAGACTGCATTCCTGAATGGATTTCTGGAAGAAGAGTTGTATATGATGCAACCCGAAGGTTTTATCAATCCAAAGGATGCTAACAAAGTGTGCAAGCTCCAGCGATCCATCTATGGACTGGTGCAAGCATCTCGGAGTTGGAATAAACATTTTGATAGTGTGATCAGAGCATATGGTTTCATACAGACTTTTGGAGAAGCCTGTATTTACAAGAAAGTGAGTGGGAGCTCTGCAGCATTTCTAATATTATATGTGGATGGCATATTGTTGATTGGAAATGATTTAGAATTTCTGGATAGCATAAAAGGATACTTGAATAAGAGTTTTTCAATGAAAGACCTCGGTGAAGCTGCTTATATTTTGGGCATCAAGATCTATAGAGATAGATCTAGACGCTTGCTACCTCTTGAGCACTGCGTTGGTTTTCCCTTGAAGAGGAAAGGGTGATGCAGTAAAGTAGCGTAAGTATTTCCCTCAGTTTTTGAGAACCAAGGTATCAATCCAGTAGGAGACCACGCTCAAGTCCCTTGTACCTACACAAACAAATAAGAGCCTTGCAACCAACGCGATAGAGGGGTTGTCAATCCCTTCATGGCCACTTGCAAAAGTGAGATCTGATAGAGATGATAAGATAATATTTTTGGTATTTTTATGATAAAGACTAAAAGTAAAGAAAGCAAAATAAACGGCGCAAGAAATAGCTTGTTGACAGGAGATTAATATGATGGAAAATAGATCCGGGGGCCATAGGTTTCACTAGTGGCTTCTCTCAAGAGCATAAGTATTACGGTGGGTGAACAAATTACTGCCGAGCAATTGATAGAATTGAGCATAGTTATGAGAATATCTAGGTATGATCATGTATATAGGCATCATGTCCGTGACAAGTAGACCGACTCCTGCCTGCATCTACTACTATTACTCCACACATCGACTGCTATCCAGCATGCATATAGAGTATTAAGTTCATAAGAACGGAGTAATGCTTTAAGCAAGATGACATGATGTAGAGGGATAAACTCATGCAATATGATATAAACCCCATCTTTTTATCCTCGATGGCAACAATATAATACGTGGCGTTTCCCCTACTGTCACTGGGATCGAGCACCGCAAGATTGAACCCAAAGCTAAACACTTCTCCCATTGCAAGAAAGATCAATCTAGTAGGCCAAACCAAACTGATAATTCGAAGAGACTTGCAAAGATAACCAATCATACATAAAAGAATTCAGAGGAGATTCAAATATTGTTCATAGATAATCTTGATCATAAACCCACAATTCATCGGATCTCGACAAACACACCGCAAAAGAAGATTATATCGAATAGATCTCCAAGAGAATCGAGGAGAACTTTGTATTGAGATCCACCCGAAGGTCTGAGGTAAACTACTCACACATCATCGGAGAGGCTATGGTGTTGATGTAGAAGCCCTCCGTGATCAATGCCCCCTCCGGCCGAGCACCGGAAAAGGCCCAAAGATGGGATCTCACGGGTACAAAAGGTTGCGGTGGTGGAAATAGGGTTTTGGCTCCGTGTCTGATGTTTTCGGGGTACGTAGGTATATATAGGAGGAAGAAGTAGGTTGGTGGAGCTACGAGGGGCCCACGAGGGTGGAGGGCGCGCCCCCTGCCTCGTGGCCTCCTCGGTGATTTCTTGACGTCCACTCCAAGTCCTCTAGATCACATTTGTTCCAAAAATAACTCCCCCGAAGGTTTCATTCCGTTTGGACTCCGTTTGATATTCCTTTTCTGCGAAACACTGAAATAGGCAAAAAAACAACAATTTGGGCTGGGCCTCCGGTTAATAGGTTAGTCCCAAAAATAATATAAAAGTGTATAATAAAGCCCATTGAACATCCAAAATAGATAATATAATAGCATGGAACAATCAAAAATTATAGATATGTTGGAGACGTATCAACGCTTAATTGGACTTTCACAAAGCACATACCTTGACAAAGTTTTGAAGAAGTTCAAAATGGATCAAGCAAAGAAAGGGTTCTTGCCTGTGTTACAAGGTGTGAAGTTGGGTCAGACTCAATGCCCGACCACTGCAGAAGATAGAAAAAATGAAAGTCATTCCCTATGCTTCAGCCATAGGTTCTATCATGTATGGAATGCTGTGTACCAGACCTGATGTGTGCCTTGCTATTAGTTTAGCAGGGAGGTACCAAAGTAATCCAGGAGTGGATCACTGGACAGCGGTCAAGAACATCCTGAAATACCTAAAAAGGACTAAGGATATATTTCTCAGTTATGGAGTGTTGGGGAACGTAGTAATTTCAAAAAAATTCCTACGCACACGTAAGATCATGGTGATGCATAGCAACGAGAGGGGAGAGTGTTGTCTACGTACCCGCGTAGACCGAAAGCGGAAGCGTTAACACAACGCGGTTGATGTAGTCGTAAGTCTTCACGATCCGACCGATCAAGTACCGAACGCACGGCACCTCCGAGTTCAGCACACGTTCAGCTCGATGACGTCCCTCGAACTCCAATCCAGCCGAGTGTTGAGGGAGAGTTTCGTCAGCACGACGGCATGGTGACGATGATGATGTTCTACCGACGCAGGGCTTCGCCTAAGCACCGCTACGATATTATCGAGGTGTAATATGGTGGAGGGGGGCACCGCACACGGCTAAAAGATCGTTGATCAATTGTGTGTATAGAGGTGCCCCCCTGCCCCCGTATATAAAGGAGCAAGGGGGAGGCCGCCGGCCTAGGAGGAGAGGCGCGCCAGGAGGAGTCCTACTCCTACCGGGAGTAGGACTCCCCCCTTTCCATGTTGGACTAGGAGAGGAAGGGGGAAGAGGTGGAGGGGAGGAAGGAAGGGGGGGTGCCGCCCCCTCTCCTTGTCCTATTCGGACTTGGGGGGAAGGGGCGCGCGGCCCTGCCCTGGCCTCCTCTCCTCTCTTCCACCTAGGCCCACTAAGGCCCATTAAGTTACGAGGGGGGGGGGGGGTTCCGGTAACCTCCCGGTACTCCGGAAAAATCCCGATTTCACCCGGAACACTTCCGATGTCCAAACATAGGCTTCCAATATATCAATCTTTATGTCTCGACCATTTCGAGACTCCTCGTCATGTCCGTGATCACATCCGGGACTCCAAACAACCTTCGGTACATCAAAACATATAAACTCATAATATAACTGTCATCGTAACGTTAA
>NC_057802.1:170433591-170440377 GCF_018294505.1 Triticum aestivum | reverse complement strand
ATCAATCTTTATGTCTCGACCATTTCGAGACTCCTCGTCATGTCCGTGATCACATCCGGGACTCCAAACAACCTTCGGTACATCAAAACATATAAACTCATAATATAACTGTCATCGTAACATTAAGCGTGCGGACCCTACGGGTTCGAGAACTATGTAGACATGACCGAGACACCTCTCCGGTCAATAACGAATAGCGGAACCTGGATGCTCATATTGGTTCCCACATATTCTACAAAGATCTTTATCGGTCAGACCGCATAACAACATACGTTGTTCCCTTTGTCATCGGTATGTTACTTGCCCGAGATTCGATCGTCGGTATCTCGATACCTAGTTCAATCTCGTTACCGGCAAGTCTCTTTACTCGTTCCGTAATACATCATCCCGCAACTAACTCATTAGTCACAATGCTTGCAAGGCTTATAGTGATGTGTATTACTGAGTGGGCCCAGAGATACCTCTCCGACAATCGGAGTGACAAATCCTAATCTCGAAATACGCCAACCCAACAAGTACCTTTGGAGACACCTGTAGAGCACCTTTATAATCACCCAGTTACGTTGTGACGTTTGGTAGCGCACAAAGTGTTCCTCCGGTAAACGGGAGTTGCATAATCTCATAGTCATAGGAACATGTATAAGTCATGAAGAAAGCAATAGCAACATACTAAACGATCGAGTGCTAAGCTAACGGAATGGGTCAAGTCAATCACATCATTCTCCTAATGATGTGATCCCGTTAATCAAATGACAACTCATGTCTATGGCTAGGAAACACAACCATCTTTGATCAACGAGCTAGTCAAGTAGAGGCATACTAATGACACTCTGTTTGTCTATGTATTCACACATGTATTATGTTTCCGGTTAATACAATTCTAGCATGAATAATAAACATTTATCATGATATAAGGAAATAAATAATAACTTTATTATTGCCTCTAGGGCATATTTCCTTCAGTCTCCCACTTGCACTAGAGTCAATAATCTAGATTACACAGTAATGATTCTTACACCCATGGAGTCTTGGTGCTGATCATGTTTTGCTCGTGGAAGAGGCTTAGTCAACGGGTCTGCAACATTCAGATCCGTATGTATCTTGCAAATTTCTATGTCTCCCACCTGGACTAAATCCCGGATGGAATTGAAGCGTCTTTTGATGTGCTTGGTTCTCTTGTGAAATCTGGATTCCTTTGCTAGGGCAATTGCACCAGTATTGTCACAAAAGATTTTCATTGGTCCCGATGCACTAGGTATGACACCTAGATCGGATATGAACTCCTTCATCCAGACTCCTTCATTTGCTGCTTCCGAAGCAGCTATGTACTCCGCTTCACACGTAGATCCCTCCACGACACTTTGCTTAGAACTGCACCAACTGACAGCTCCACCGTTCAATGTAAATACGTATCCGGTTTGCAATTTAGAATCGTCCGGATCAGTGTCAAAGCTTGCATCAACGTAACCATTTACGATGAGCTCTTTGTCACCTCCATAAACGAGAAACATATCCTTAGTCCTTTTCAGGTATTTCAGGATGTTCTTGACCGCTATCCAGTGGTACCTCCCTGCTAAACTTATAGCAAGGCACACATCAGGTCTGGTACACAGCATTGCATACATGATAGAGCCTATGGCTGAAGCATAGGGAACATCTTTCATCTTCTCTCTATCTTCTGCAGTGGTTGGGCATTGAGTCTTACTCAATCTCACACCTTGTAGTACAGGCAAGAACCCTTTCTTTGCTTGATCCATTTTGAACTTCTTCAAAACTTTGTCAAGGTATGTGCTTTGTGAAAGTCCTATTAAGCGTCTTGATCTATCTCTATAGATCTTGATGCCCAATATATGCAGCTTCACCGAGGTCTTTCATTGAAAAACTCTTATTCAAGTATCCCTTTATGCTATCCAGAAATTCTATATCATTTCCAATTAGCAATATGTCATCCACATATAATATCAGAAATGCTATTGAGCTCCCACTCACTTTCTTGTAAATACAGGCTTCTCTAAAAGTCTGTATAAAACCAAATGCTTTGATCACACTATCAAAGCGTTTATTCCAACTCCGAGAGGCTTGCACCAGTCCATAAATGGATCGCTGGAGTTTGCACACTTTGTTAGCTCCCTTTGGATCGACAAAACCTTCCGGTTGTATCATATACAACTCTTCATCCAGAAATCCATTCAGGAATGCAGTTTTGACATCCATTTGCCAAATTTCATAATCATAAAATGCGGCAATTGCTAACATGATTCGGACAGATTTAAGCATCACTACGGGTGAGAAGGTCTCATCGTAGTCAATCCCTTGAACTTGTCGAAAACCTTTCGCAACAAGTCGAGCTTTATAGACAGTAACATTACCGTCAGCGTCAGTCTTCTTCTTGAAGATCCATTTATTTTCAATGGCTTGCCGATCATCGGGCAAGTCAACCAAAGTCCATACTTTGTTCTCATACATGGATCCCATCTCGGATTTCATGGCCTCAAGCCATTTTGCGGAATCTGGGCTCACCATCGCTTCTTCATAGTTCGTAGGTTCGTCATGGTCTAGTAACATAACCTCCAGAACAGGATTACCATACCACTCTGGTGTGGATCTTAATCTGGTTGACCTACGAGGTTCTGTAATAACTTGATCTGAAGTTTCATGATCATTATCATTAACTTCCCCACTAATTGGCGTAGGTGTCGCAGAAACTGGTTTCTGTGATGATCTACTTTCCAATAAGGGAGTAGGTACATTTACCTCATCAAGTTCTACTTTCCTCCCACTCACTTCTTTCGAGAGAAACTCCTTCTCTAGAAAGGATCCATTCTTAGCAACGAATGTCTTGCCTTCGGATCTGTGATAGAAGGTGTACCCAACAGTCTCCTTTGGGTATCCTATGAAGACACATTTCTCCGATTTAGGTTCGAGCTTATCAGGTTGAAGTTTCTTCACATAAGCAACCCCAAACTTTAAGATACGACAACTTTGGTTTCTTGCCAAACCATAGTTCATAAGGTGTCGTTTCAACGGATTTTGATGGTGCCCTATTTAGAGTGAATGCAGCCGTCTCTAAAGCATAACCCCAAAACGATAGCGGTAAATCAGTAAGAGACAACATAGATCGCACCATATCTAGTAAAGTATGATTGCGACGTTCGGACACACCATTACATTGTGGTGTTCCGGGTGGCGTGAGTTGCGAAACTATTCCGCATTGTTTCAAATGTAGGCCAAACTCGTAACTCAAATATTCTCCTCCACGATCAGATCGTAGAAATTTTATTTTCTTGTTACGATGATTTTCAACTTCACTCTGAAACTCTTTGAACTTTTCAAATGTTTCAGACTTATGTTTCATTAAGTAGATATACCCATATCTGCTCAAATCATCTGTGAAGGTGAGAAAATAACGATATCCGCCACGAGCCTCAATATTCATCGGACCACATACATCTGTATGTATGATTTCCAATAAATCTGTTGCTCTCTCCATAGTTCCGGAGAACGGTGTTTTAGTCATCTTGCCCATGAGGCACGGTTCGCAAGTACCAAGTGATTCATAATCAAGTGATTCCAAAAGTCCGTCATTATGGAGTTTCTTCATGCGCTCTACACCGATATGACCTAAACGGCAGTGCCACAAATAAGTTGCACTTTCATTATCAACTCTGCATCTTTTGGCTTCGACATTATGAATATGTGTGTCACTACTATCGAGATTCATTAAAAATAGACCACTCTTCAAGGGTGCATGACCATAAAAGATATTATTCATATAAATAGAACAACCATTATTCTCTGATTTAAATGAATAACCGTCTCGCATCAAACAAGATCCAGATATAATGTTCGTGCTTAACACTGGCACCAAATAACAATTATTTAGGTCTAAAACTAATCCCGAAGGTAGATGTAGAGGTAGCGTGCCGACCGCGATCACATCGACTTTGGAACCATTTCCCACGCGCATCGTCACCTCGTCCTTAGCCAATCTTCGCTTAATCTGTAGCCCCTGTTTCGAGTTGCAAATATTAGCAACAGAACCAGTATCAAATACCCAGGTGCTACTGCGAGCATTAGTAAGGTACACATCAATAACATGTATATCACATATACCTTTGTTAACCTTGCCATCCTTCTTATCCACCAAATACTTGGGGCAGTTCCGCTTCCAGTGACCAGTCTGCTTGCAGTAGAAGCACTCAGTTTCAGGCTTAGGTCCAGACTTGGGTTTCTTCTCCTGAACAGCAACTTGCTTGCTGTTCTTCTTGAAGTTCCCCTTCTTCTTCCCTTTGCCCTTTTTCTTGAAACTAGTGGTCTTATTGACCATCAACACTTGATGCTCCTTTTTGATTTCTACCTCCGCTGCCTTTAGCATTGCGAAGAGCTCGGGAATTGTCTTATTCATCCCTTGCATGTTATAGTTCATCACGAAGCTCTTGTAGCTTGGTGGCAGTGATTGAAGAATTCTGTCAATGACGCTATCATCCGGAAGATTAACTCCCAGTTGAATCAAGTGATTATTATACCCAGATATTTTGAGTATATGCTCACTGACAGAACTATTCTCTTCCATCTTGCAGCTGTAGAACTTATTGGAGACTTCATATCTCTCAATCCGGGCATTTGCTTGAAATATTAACTTCAACTCCTGGAACATCTCATATGCTCCATGACGTTCAAAACGTCGTTGAAGACCCGGTTCTAAGCCGTAAAGCATGGCACACTGAACTATCGAGTAGTCATCAGCTTTGGTCTGCCAGACGTTCATAACTTCTGGTGTTGCTCTTGCAACAGGCCTGGCACCCAGCGGTGCTTCCAGGACGTAATTCTTCTGTGCAGCAATGAGGATAATCCTCAAGTTACGGACCCAGTCCGTGTAATTGCTACCATCATCTTTCAACTTTGCTTTCTCAAGGAACGCATTAAAATTCAACGGAACAACAGCACGGGCCATTTATCTACAATTAACATAGACAAGCAAGATACTATCAGGTACTAAGTTCATGATAAATTCAAGTTCAATTAATCATATTACTTTAAGAACTCCCACTTAGATAGACATCCCTCTAATCATCTAAGTGATTACGTGATCCAAATCAACTAAACCATGTCCGATCATCACGTGAGATGGAGTAGTTTCAATGGTGAACATCACTATGTTGATCATATCTACTATATGATTCACGCTCAACCTTTCGGTCTCGGTGTTCCGAGGCCATATCTGCATATGCTAGGCTCGTCAAGTTTAACCTGAATATTCCGCGTGTGCAACTGTTTTGCACCCGTTGTATTTGAACGTAGAGCCTATCACACCCGATCATCATGTGGTGTCTCAGCAGGAAGAACTTTCGCAATGGTGCATACTCAGGGAGAACACTTTTATCTTGAAATTTTAGTGAGAGATCATCTTATAATGCTACCGTCAATCAAAGCAAGATAAGATGCATAAAAGATAAACATCACATGCAATCAATATAAGTGATATGATATGGCCATCATCATCTTGTGCTTGTGATCTCCATCTCCGAAGCACCGTCATGATCACCATCGTCACCGGCGCGACACCTTGATCTCCATCGTAGTATCGTTGTCGTCTCGCCAACTATTGCTTTTACGACTATCGCTACCGCTTAGTGATAAAGTAAAACAATTACATGGCGATTGCATTGCATACAATAAAGCGACAACCATATGGCTCCTGCCAGTTGCCGATAACTCGGTTACAAAACATGATCATCTCATACAATAAAATATAGCATCATGTCTTGACCATATCACATCACAACATGCCCTGCAAAAACAAGTTAGACGTCCTCTACTTTGTTGTTGCAAGTTTTACGTGGCTGCTACGGGCTTAGCAAGAACCGTTCTTACCTACGCATCAAAACCACAACGATAGTTTGTCAAGTTGGTGCTGTTTTAACCTTCGCAAGGACCGGGCGTAGCCACACTCGGTTCAACTAAAGTGAGAGAGACAGACACGCGCCAGTCACCTTTAAGCAACGAGTGCTCGCAACGGTGAAACCAGTCTCGCGTAAGCGTACGCGTAATGTCGGTCCGGGCCGCTTCATCTCACAATACCGCCGAACCAAAGTATGACATGCTGGTAAGCAGTATGACATATCGCCCACGACTCACTTGTGTTCTACTCGTGCATAACATCAACGCATAAAACCTGGCTCTGATACCACTGTTGGGGAACATAGTAATTTCAAAAAAATTCCTACGCACCCGCAAGATCATGGTGATGCATAGCAACGAGAGGGGAGAGTGTTGTCTACGTACCCTCGTAGACCGAAAGTGGAAGCGTTAACACAACGCGGTTGATGTAGTCGTACGTCTTCACGATCTGACCGATCAAGTACCGAATGCACGGCACCTCCGAGTTCAGCACACGTTCAGCTCGATGAAGTCCCTCGAACTCCGATCCAGCCGAGTGTTGAGGGAGAGTTTCGTCAGCACGACGGCGTGGTGAGGATGATGATGTTCTACCGACGCAGGGCTTCGCCTAAGCACCGCTACGATATTATCGAGGTGTAATATGGTGGAGGGGGGGCACCGCACACGGCTAAAAGATCGTTGATCAATTGTGTGTATAGAGGCGCCCCCCTGCCCCCGTATATAAAGGAGCAAGGGGGAGGCCGCCGGCCTAGGAGGAGAGGCGCGCCAGGAGGAGTCCTACTCCTACCGGGAGTAGGACTCCCCCCTTTCCATGTTGGACTAGGAGAGGAAGGGGCAAGAGGTGGAGGGGAGGAAGGAAGGGGGGGTGCCGCCCCCCTCTCCTTG
>NC_057802.1:170417261-170433205 GCF_018294505.1 Triticum aestivum | reverse complement strand
TAACCTCCCGGTACTCCGGAAAAATCCCGATTTCACCCGGAACACTTCCGATGTCCAAACATAGGCTTCCAATATATCAATCTTTATGTCTCGACCATTTCGAGACTCCTCGTCATGTCCGTGATAGCATCCGGGACTCCAAACAACCTTCAGTACATCAAAACATATAAACTCATAATATAACTGTCATCGTAACGTTAAGCGTGCGGACCCTACGGGTTCGAGAACTATGTAGACATGACCGAGACACCTCTCCGGTTAATAACGAATAGCGGAACCTGGATGCTCATATTGGTTCCCACATATTCTACGAAGATCTTTATCGGTCAGACCGCATAACAACATATGTTGTTCCCTTTGTCATCGGTATGTTACTTGCCCGAGATTCGATCGTCGGTATCTCGATACCTAGTTCAATCTCGTTACCGGCAAGTCTCTTTACTCGTTCCGTAATACATCATCCCGCAACTAACTCATTAGTCACAATGCTTGCAAGGCTTATAGTGATGTGTATTACTGAGTGGGCCCAGAGATACCTCTCCGACAATCGGAGTGACAAATCCTAATCTCGAAATACGCCAACCCAACAAGTACCTTTGGAGACACCTGTAGAGCACCTTTATAATCACCCAGTTACGTTGTGACGTTTGGTAGCACACAAAGTGTTGCTCCGGTAAACTGGAGTTGCATAATCTCATAGTCATAGGAACATGTATAAGTCATGAAGAAAGCAATAGCAACATACTAAACAATCGAGTGCTAAGCTAACGGAATGGGTCAAGTCAATCACATCATTCTCCTAATGATGTGATCCCGTTAATCAAATGACAACTCATGTCTATGGCTAGGAAACACAACCATCTTTGATCAACGAGCTAGTCAAGTAGAGGCATACTAGTGACACTCTGTTTGTCTATGTATTCACACATGTTATGTTTCCGGTTAATACAATTCTAGCATGAATAATAAACATTTATCATGATATAAGGAAATAAATAATAACTTTATTATTGCCTCTAGGGCATATTTCCTTCATGGAGGTGATAAAGAGTTCGTCGTAAAGAGTTACGCCGATGCAAGATTTTACACTGATCCGGATGACTCTGAATCTCAATCTGGATACATATTGAAAGTGGGATCAATTAGCTAGAGTAGCTCCATGCAGAGCATTGTAGACATAGAAAATTTGCAAAATACATATGGCTCTGAATGTGACAGACCCATTGACTAAGCTTCCCTCACAAGAAAAACATGATCACACCTTAGTACTCTTTGGGTGTTAATCACATAGCGATGTGAACTAGATTATTGACTCTAGTAAAACCCTTTGGGTATTAGTCACATGACGATGTGAACTAATCACATGGTGATGTGAACTATTGGTCTTAAATCACATGGCGATGTGAACTAGATTATTGACTCTAGTGCAAGTGGGAGACTGAAGGAAATATGCCCTAGAGACAATAATAAAGTTGTTATTTATATTTCCTTATATCATGATAAATGTTTATTATTCATGCTAGAATTGTATTAACCGGAAACTTAGTACATGTGTGAATACATAGACAAACAGAGTGTCCCTAGTATGCCTCTACTTGACTAGCTTGTTTATCAAAGATGGTTATGTTTCCTAGCCATAGACATGTGTTGTCATTTGATGAACGGGATCACATCACTAGAGAATGATGTGATGGACAAGACCCATTCCGTTAGCTTAGCACTTGACCATTTAGTTTGTTGCTATTGCTTTCTTCATGACTTATACATGTTCCTATGACTATGAGATTATGCAACTCCCGAATACCGGAGGAACACTTTGTGTGCTATCAAACGTCACATAACTGGGTGATTATAAAGATGCTCTACAGGTGTCTCCGATGGTGTTTGTTGAGTTGGCATAGATCGAGATTAGGATTTGTCACTCCGATTGTCGGAGAGGTATATCTGGGCCCTCTCGGTAATGCACATCACTATAAGCCTTGCAAGCAGTGTGACTAATGAGTTAGTTGCGGGATGATGCATTATGGAATGAGTAAAGAGACTTGCCGGTAACGAGATTGAACTAGGTATTGAGATACCGACAATCGAATCTCGGGCAAGTAACATACCGATGACAAAGGGAACAACGTATGTTGTTATGCGGTTTGACCGATAAAAGATCTTCGTAGAATATGTAGGACCCAATATGAGCATCCAGGTTCCGCTATTGGTTATTCACCGGAGACGAGTCTCGGTCATGTCTACATAGTTCTCGAACTCGTAGGGTCCGCACGCTTAGCGTTCGGTGACGATCGGTATTATGAATTTATGTGTTTTGATGTACCGAAGTGTTGGAAATATGCCCTAGAGGCAATAATAAATTGGTTATTTTTATATTTCCTTGTTCATAATAATTGTTTATTATCCATGCTAGAATTGTATTGATAGGAAACTCAGATACATGTGTGGATACATAGACAACACCATGTCCCTAGTAAGCCTCTAGTTGACTAGCTCGCTGATCAATAGATGGTTACGGTTTCCTGACCATGGACATTGGATGTCGTTGATAACGGGATCACATCATTAGGAGAATGATGTGATGGACAAGACCCAATACTAAGCCTACCACAAGATCGTGTAGTTCGTTTGCTCAGAGTTTTTCTAATGTCAAGTATCATTTCCTTAGACCATGAGATTGTGCAACTCCCAGATACCGTAGGAATGCTTTGGGTGTACCAAACGTCACAACATAACTGGGTGACTATAAAGGTGCACTACAGGTATCTCCGAAAGTGTCTATTGGGTTGGCACGAATCGAGACTGGGATTTGTCACTCCGTGTAAACGGAGAGGTATCTCTGGGCCCACTCGGTAGGACATCATCATAATGTGCACAATGTGACCAAGGAGTTGATCACGGGATGATGTGAGTTACGGAACGAGTAAAGAGACTTGCCGGTAACGAGATTGAACAAGGTATCGGGATACCGACGATCGAATCTCGGGCAAGTAACATACCGATAGACAAAGGGAATTGTATACGAGATTGATTGAATCCCCGACATCGTGGTTCATCCGATGAGATCATCGTGGAACATGTGGGAGTCAACATGGGTATCCAGATCCCGCTATTGGTTATTGACCGGAGAACGTCTCGGTCATGTCTGCATGGTTCCCGAGCCCGTAGGGTCTACACACTTAAGGTTCGATGACGCTAGGGTTATAGGGAAAGCATGTACGTGGTTACCGAATGTTGTTCGGAGTCCCGGATGAGATCCCGGACGTCACGAGGAGTTCCGGAATGGTCTGGAGGTAAAGATTTATATATGGGAAGTCCTGTTTTGGTCACCGGAAAAGTTTCGGGTGATATCGGTAATGTACCGGGACCACCGGGAGGGTCCCGGGGGTCCACCAAGTGGGGCCACCAGCCCCAGAAGGCTGCGTGGGCCAAGTGTGGGAGGGGACCAGCCCCAGGTGGGCTGGTGCGCCCCCCACCAAGGCCCAAGCGCATGGGAGAGTGGGAGGGGGCAAACCCTAGGTCCAGATGGGCCTTGAGGCCTATCCTAGTGGCGCCCCCCCTCTCCTCCCCTTGGCCGCCCCCCTTGGATGGGATCTAGGGCTGGCCGCCTCCTCTTGGGGTGGGAACCCTAGAGGGGGGGCGCAGCCCCCTCCCCCCTTATATATAGTTGAGGTTTGGGCTGCCCAAGACACATGAGAACGTCTCTCTTTCGGTGCAGCCCTACCCCTCTCCCTCCTCCTCCTCCTCTCCCGCGGTGCTTGGCGAAGCCCTGCGGGATTGCCACGCTCCTCCACCACCACCACGCCGTCGTGTTGCTGCTGGACGGAGTCTTCCCCAACCTCTCCCTCTCTCCTTGCTGGATCAAGGCGTGGGAGACGTCACCGGGCTGCACGTGTGTTGAACGCGGAGGCACCGTTCTTCGGTGCTTAGATCGGAATCAACCGCGATCTGAATCGCTACGAGTACGACTCCCTCATCCGCGTTCTTGCAACGCTTCCGCATCGCGATCTACAAGGGTATGTAGATGCACTCCCCTTCCCCTCGTTGCTAGATTACTCCATAGATTGATCTTGGTGATGCGTAGAAATTTTTGAATTTCTGCTACGTTCCCCTACAGTGGCATCATGAGCTAGGTCTATGCGTAGTTTCTATGCACGAGTAGAACACAAAGCAGTTGTGGGCGTAGATGTTGCCAATTCTTCTTGCCGCTACTAGTCTTATCTTGTTTCGGCGGCATCGTGGGATGAAGCGGCCCGGACCGACCTTACACGTACGCTTACGTGAGACAGGTTCCACCGACTGACATGCACTAGTTGCATAAGGTGGCTAGCGGGTGTCTGTCTCTCCCACTTTAGTCGGAACGGATTCGATGAAAAGGGTCCTTATGAAGGGTAAATAGAAATTGGCATATCACGTTGTTGTTTTACGTAGGTAAGAAACGTTCTTGCTAGAAACCTATACAAGCCACGTAAAAACTTGCAACAACATTTAGAGGACGTCTAACTTGTTTTTGCAGCATGTGCTATGTGATGTGATATGGCCAGAAGATGTGATGAATGATATATGTGATGTATGAGATTGATCATATTCTTGTAATAGGAATCACGACTTGCATGTCGATGAGTATGACAACCGGCAGGAGCCATAGGAGTTGTCTTTATTTTTTGTATGACCTGCGTGTCATTGAATAACGCCATGTAAATTACTTTACTTTATTGCTAAGCGCGTTAGCCATAGAAGTAGAAGTAATCGTTGGCGTGACAACTTCATGAAGACACAATGATGGAGATCATGATGATGGAGATCATGGTGTCATGCCGGTGACAAATATGATCATGGTGCCCCGAAGATGGAGATCAAAGGAGCAAAATGATATTGGCCATATCATGTCACTATTTGATTGCATGTGATGTTTATCATGTTATGCATCTTATTTGCTTAGAACGACGGTAGTAAGTAAGATGATCCCTCGCTAAAATTTCAAGAGACGTGTTCCCCCTAACTGTGCACCGCTGCGAAGGTTCGTTGTTTCGAAGCACCACGTGATGATCGGGTGTGATAGATTCTAACGTTCGAATACAATGGGTGTTGACGAGCCTAGCATGTACAGACATGGCCTCGGAACACATGCAAAACACTTAGGTTGACTTGACGAGCCTAGCATGTACAGACATGGCCTCGGAACACAAGAGATCGAAAGATCGAACATGAGTCGTATAGTAGATACGATCAACATGGAGATGTTCACCGATGATGACTAGTCCGTCTCACGTGATGATCGGACACGGCCTAGTTTGACTCGGATCATGTATCACTTAGATGACTAGAGGGATGTCTATCTGAGTGGGAGTTCATAATCAGATGAACTTCATTATCATGAACATAGTCAAAAAGGTCTTTGCAAATTATGTCATAGCTTGCGCTTTAGTTCTACTGGTTAAGATATGTTCCTAGAGAAAATTTAGTTGAAAGTTGGTAGTAGCAATTATGCGGACTGGGTCCGTAAACTGAGGATTGTCCTCATTGCTGCACAGAAGGCTTATGTCCTTAATGCACCGCTCGGTGTGCTGAACCTCAGCGTCGTCTGTAGATGTTGTGAAACATCTGACATACACGTTTTGATGACTACGTGATAGTTCAGTGCGTATTGCTAACGGTTTAGAATTATGGCACCAAAGACGGTTTTGAAACGTCGCAGAACATATGAGATGTTCCGAAGACTGAAATTGAGATTTCAGACTAGTGCCCACGTCAAGAGGTATGAGACCTCTGACAAGTTTCTTAAGCCTGCAAACTAAGGGAGAAAAGCTCAATCGTTGAGCATGTACTCAGATTGTCTGAGTACTACAATCACTTGAATCGAGTGGGAGTTAATCTTCCAGATGAGATAGTGATGGTTCTCCATAGTCACTGCCACCAAGCTATTAGAGCTTCGTGATGAACTATAACATATCAGGGATAGATGATGATCCTTGAGCAACTCGCGATGTTTGACACCGTGAAAGTAGAAATCAAGAAGGAGCATCAATTGTTGATGGTTAGTAAAACCACTAGTTTCTAGAAGGGCAAGGGCAAAAGGGATACTTCATGAAACAGCAAATCATTTGCTGCTCTAGTGAAGAATCCCAAGGTTGAACCCAAACCCGAGACTAAGTGCTTCTGTAATGAGGGGAACGGTCACTGAAGCAGAACTACCCTAGATACTTGGTAGATGAGAAGGCAGGCAAGGTCGACAGAAGTATATTGGATATACATTATATGAATGTGTACTTTACTAGTACTCCTAGCAGCACCAGGGTATTAGATACCGGTTTGGTTGCTAAGTGTTAGTAACTCGAAATAAAAGCTGCGGAATAAACGGAGACTAGCTAAAGGTGAGATGGCGATATGTGTTGGAAGTGTTTCCAAGGTTGATGTGATCGAGCATCGCATGCTCCCTCTACCATCGAGATTTGGTGTTTGCGTTGAGCATGATTGGATTATGTTTATCGCAATACGGTTATTCATTTAAGGAGAATAATGGTTACTCTGTTTATTTGAATAATACCTTCAATGGTCTTGCACCTAAAATGAATCTCGATCGTAGTGATACACATGTTCGTGCCAAAAAGATATAAAATATTAATGATAGTTCCACATACTTGTGGCACTGCCATTTGAGTCATATTGGTATAGAACGCATGAAGAAGCTCCATGTAGATGGATCTTTGGACTCAGTCGTTTTTGAAAAGATTGAGACATGCGTACCATGTCTATTGGTATATATGCATGAAGAAACTCCATGCAGATGGATCGTTTGGACTCACTTGATTTTGAATCACTTGAGACATGCAAATCATACCACATGGGCAAGATGACTGAAAGGCCTCGTTTTCAGTAAGATGGAACAAGAGAGCAACTTGTTGGAAGTAATACATTTGATGTGTGCAGTCCAATGAGTGCTGAGGCACGCAGTGGATATCGATATGTTCTTACTTCACAGATGATTTGAGTAGATGCTGAGAATATTTACTTGATGAAACACAAGTCTGAATTATTGAAAGGTTCAAGTAATTTCAGAGTAAAGTTGAAGATCGTCGTGACAAAAGGATAAAATGTCTATGATATGATCATAGAGATATCTGAGTTACGAGTTTGGCACACAATTAAGACATTGTGGAAAGTGTTTCACAATTAATATCGCCTGGAACACCATAGTGTGATGGTGTGTCCGGACATCATAGCTGCACCCTATTGGATATGGTGCATACCATGATGTCTCTTATCGAATTACCACTATCGTTTATGGGTTAGGCATTAGAGATAACCGCATTCACTTTAAAAGGGGCACCACGCAATTCCGTTGAGACGACACCGTTTAGAGAAACCTAAGTTGTCGTTTCTTAAAAGTTTGGGGCTGCGAAGCTTATGTGGAAAAGTTTCAGGCTGATAAGCTCGAACCCAAAGCGGACAAATGCATCTTCATAGAATACCCAAAACAGTTGGGTATACCTCCTATTTCAGATCTGGAAGCAAAAGTAATTGCTTCTGGAAACGAGTCCTTTCTCGAGAAAAGTTTCTCTCGAAAGAATTGAGTGGGAGGATGGTAGAGACTTGATAAGGTTATTGAACCGTCACTTCAACTAGTGTGTAGCAGGGCACAGGAAGTTGTTCCTGTGGCACCTACACCAATTGAAGTGGAAGCTTATGATAGTGATCATGAAACTTCGGATCAAGTCACTACCAAACCTCGTAGGACGACGAGGATGCGTAATACTTCAGAGTAGTACGTGATCCTGTCTTGGAAGTCATGTTGTTGGACAACGATGAACCTATGAGCTATGGAGAAGCGATGGTGGGCCCATATTCCGACAAATGGTTAGAAGCCATGAAATCCGAGATAAATGGATCTTTGAGAAGAAGACGGACGTGGACGGTAATGTTACCGTCTATGAAGCTCGACTTGTGGCAAAGAGTATTTCCACAAGTTCAAGGAGTTGACTACGATGAGATTTTCTCATCCGTAGCGATGCTTAAGTCCGTCGGAATCATGTTAGCATTAGCTGCATTTATGAAATCTGGCAGATGGATGTCAAAACAAGTTTCCTTACCAGTTTTTGTAAGGAAAGGTTGTATGTGATACAATCAGAAAGGTTTTGTCGATCCTAAGGATGCTAAAAGGTATGCTAGCTCCAGCGATCCTTCCATGGACTAGAGCAAGCATCTCGGAGTCAGAATATACGCTTTGATGGAGTGATCAAAGTTTTTGGGTTTATACAAAGTTTGTTAGAAACTTGTATTTACAATAAAGTGAGTGGGAGCGCTACAACATTTCTGATAAGTATATGTGAATGACATATTGTTGATCCGAAATGATGTAAAATTTCTGGAAAGCATAAAGGGTTGTTTGAAAGGAGTTTTTCAAAGGAAGACCTGGATAAAGCTGCTTACATATTGGGCATCAAGATCTATAGAGATAGATCAAGACGCCCGATGATACTTTCAAAGAACGCACACCTTGACATGATTTTGAAAGAGTTCAAAATAGATCGGCAAAGAAGGAGTTCTTGGCTGTGTTACAAGGTGTGAGTATTGAGTAAGATTCAAGACCTGACCACAGCAGAAGAGAGAGAAAGGACGAAGGTCGTCCCCTATGCTTTAGACGTAGGCTCTACAGTATGCTATGCTGTGTACCGCACATGAAGTGTGCCTTGCCATGAGTTGGTCAAGGGGTACAATAGTGATCCAGTGATGGATCACATGACAGCGGTCGAACTTATCCTTAGTATCTAGTGGACTAAGGAATTTTCTTGATTATGGAGGTGAAAAGGAGTTCGTCGTAAAGAGTTACGTCGATGCGAACTTTGACACTAATCCGGATGACTCTGAGTAGTAAACCGGATTCGTATAGTAGAGCAGTTATTTGAAATGGCTCCAAATAGCGTGTGGCAGCATCCACAAGATGACATAGATATTCGTAAAGCACACACGGATCTGAAAGGTTCAGACCCGTTGACTAATAACCTCTCTCACAAGCATAACATGATCAAACCAGAACTCATTGAGTGTTAATCACATGGTGATGTGAACTAGATTGTTGACTCTAGTAAACTCTTTAGATGTTGGTCACATGGTGATGTGACCAGTGAGTGTTAATCACATGGTGATGTGAACTAGATTATTGACTCTAGTGCAAGTGGGAGACTGTTGGAAATATGCCCTAGAGGCAATAATAAATTGCTTATTATTATATTTCCTTGTTCATAATAATCGTTTATTATCCATGCTAGAATTGTATTGATAGGAAACTCAGATACATGTGTGGATACATAGACAACACCATGTCCCTAGTAAGCCTCTAGTTGACTAGCTTGTTGATCAATAGATGGTTACGGTTTCCTGACCATGGACATTGGATGTCGTTGATAACGGGATCACATCATTAGGAGAATGATGTGATGGACAAGACCCAATACTAAGCCTAGCACAAGATCGTGTAGTTCGTTTGCTCAGAGCTTTTCTAATGTCAAGTATCATTTCCTTAGACCATGAGATTGTGCAACTCCCGGATACCGTAGGAATGCTTTGGGTGTACCAAACGTCACAACATAACTGGGTGACTATAAAGGTGCACTACAGGTATCTCCGAAAGTGTCTGTTGGGTTGGCACGAATCGAGACTGGGATTTGTCACTCCGTGTAAACGGAGAGGTATCTCTGGGCCCACTCGGTAGGACATCATCATAATGTGCACAATGTGACCAAGGAGTTGATCACGGGATGATGTGAGTTACGGAACGAGTAAAGAGACTTGCCGGTAACGAGATTGAACAAGGTATCGGGATACCGACGATCGAATCTCGGGCAAGTAACATACCGATAGACAAAGGGAATTGTATACGGGATTGATTGAATCCCCGACATCGTGGTTCATCCGATGAGATCATCATGGAACATGTGGGAGCCAACATGGGTATCCAGATCCCGCTGTTGGTTATTGACCGGAGAACGTCTCGGTCATGTCTGCATGGTTCCCGAACCCGTAGGGTCTACACACTTAAGGTTCGATGACGCTAGGGTTATAGGGAAAGCATGTACGTGGTTACCGAATGTTGTTCGGAGTCCCGGATGAGATCCCGGACGTCACGAGGAGTTCCGGAATGGTCCGGAGGTAAAGATTTATATATGGGAAGTCCTGTTTTGGTCACCGGAAAAGTTTCGGGTGATATCGGTAATGTACCGGGACCATCGGGAGGGTCCCGGGGGTCCACCAAGTGGGGCCACCAGCCCCAGAAGGCTGCGTGGGCCAAGTGTGGGAGGGGACTAGCCCCAGGTGGGCTGGTGCGCCCCCCCACCAAGGCCCAAGCGCATGGGAGAGTGGGAGGGGGAAACCCTAGGTCCAGATGGGCCTTGAGGCCCATCCTAGTGGCGCCCCCCTCTCCTCCCCTTGGCCGCCCCCCTTGGATGGGATCTAGGTCTGGCCGCCTCCTCTTGGGGTGGGAACCCTAGAGGGGGGGCGCAGCCCCCTCCCCCCTTATATATAGTTGAGGTTTGGGCTGCCCAAGACACATGAGAACGTCTCTCTTTCGGTGCAGCCCTACCCCTCTCCCTCCTCCTCCTCTCCCACGGTGCTTGGCGAAGCCCTGCGGGATTTCCACGCTCCTCCACCACCACCACACCGTCGTGTTGCTGCTGGACGGAGTCTTCCCCAACCTCTCCCTCTCTCCTTGCTGGATCAAGGCGTGGGAGACGTCACCGGGCTGCACGTGTGTTGAACGCGGAGGCACCGTTCTTCGGTGCTTAGATCGGAATCAACCGCGATCTGAATCGCTACGAGTACGACTCCCTCATCCGCGTTCTTGCAACGCTTCCGCATCGCGATCTACAAGGGTATGTAGATGCACCCCCTTCCCCTCGTTGCTAGATTACTCCATAGATTGATCTTGGTGATGCGTAGAAAATTTTGAATTTCTGCTACGTTCCCCTACACGAAGGTTGTTTGGACTCCCGAATGAGATCACAGACATGACAAGGAGTCTCGAAATGGTCGAGACATAAAGATTGATATATTGGAATGCTATGTTTGGACATCGGAAAGGTTCCGGGTGAGTTCGGGCATTTACCAGAGTACCGGGAGGTTACCGGAACCCCGTGATACGTCTCCAACGTATCTATAATTTTTGATTGTTCCATGCTATTATATTACCCATTTTGTATGTTTATGGGCTTTATTATACACTTTTATATTATTTTTGGGACTAACCTATTAACCGGAGGCCCAGCCCAAAATGCTGTTTTTTTGCCTATTTCAGTGTTTCGCAGAAAAGGAATATCAAATGGAGTCCAAACGGAATGAAACCTTCGGGAGAGTTATTTTTGGAACGAAAGCAATCCAGGAGACTTGGAGTAGACGTCAGGGAAGCTTTGAGGAAGCCACGAGGCACCGAGGCGCGCCCTACCCCCTGGGCGCCCCCACCCTCGTGGGCCCCTCATGGCTCCCCTGACCGACTTCTTTCGCCTATATATATCCATATACCCTAAAAACATCCGAGAGAACAATAGATCGGGAGTTCCGCCACCGCAAGCCTCTGTAGCCACCAAAAACCAATTGGGACCCGTTCCGGCACCCTGCCGGAGGGGGGATCCCTCTCTGGTGGCCATCTTCATCATCCCGGCGCTCTCCATGACGAGGAAGGAGTAGTTCACCCTCAGGGCTAAGGGTATGTACCAGTAGCTATGTGTTTGATCTCTCTCTCTCTCTCTCGTGTTCTTGATTTGGTACGATCTTGATGTATCGTGAGCTTTGCTATTATAGTTGGATCTTATGATGTTTCTCCCCCTCTACTCTCTTGTAATGATTTAGTTTTCCCTTTAAAGTTATCTTATCGGATTGAGTCTTTAAGGATTTGAGAACACTTGATGTATGTCTTGCATGTGCTTATCTGTGGTGACAATGGGATATTCACGTGATCTACTTGATGTATGTTTTGGTGATCAACTTGCGGGTTCCATAACATTGTGAACTTATGCATAGGGGTTGGCACACATTTTCGTCTTGACTCTCTGGTAGAAACTTTGGGGCACTCTTTGAAGTACCTTGTGTTGGTTTGAATAGATGATTCTGAGATTGTGTGATGCATATCGTATAATCATACCCGTGGATACTTGAGGTGACATTGGAGTATCTAGGTGACATTAGGGTTTTGATTGATTTGTGTCTTAAGGTGTTATTCTAGTACAAACTCTATGATAGATCGAACGGAAAGAATAGCTTCATGTTATTTTACTACAAACTCTTGAATAGATCGATCAGAAAGAATAACTTTGAGGTGGTTTCGTACCCTACCATAATCTCTTCGTTTGTTCTCCGCTATTAGTGACTTTGGAGTGACTCTTTGTTGCATGTTGAGGGATAGTTATATGATCCAGTTATGTTATTATTGTTGAGAGAACTTGCACTAGTGAAAGTATGAACCCTAGGCCTTGTTTCCTAGCATTGCAATACCATTTGTGATCACTTTTATCATTAGTTACCTTGCTGTTTTTATATTTTCAGATTACAAAAATCTATATCTACCATCCATATTGCACTTGTATCACCACCTCTTCGCCGAACTAGTGCACCTATACAATTTACCATTGTATTGGGTGTGTTGGGGACACAAGAGACTCTTTGTTATTTGGTTGCAGGGTTGCTTGAGAGAGACCATCTTCATCCTACGCCTCCCACGGATTGATAAACCTTAGGTCATCCACTTGAGGGAAATTTGCTACTGTCCTACAAACCTCTGCACTTGGAGGCACAACAAACGTCTACAAGGAGAAGGTTGCATAGAGACATCAAGCAGTTTCTGGCGCCGTTGCCGGGGAGGTGAGTGCTTGAAGGTATATCTTTAGATCTTGCAATCGAATCTTTTTGTTTCTTGTTTTATCACTAGTTTAGCCTATAAAAGAAAACTACAAAAAAATGGAATTAAGGGTGCCTCATATGCTTCATCTTTTTAATGTCTTTAGTAAAAATGATGGGAAGGAAAATTGTGCTCAAGTACTAGAAGAAGAATTACATAGAATGCTTGGAATAAAATATGTGAATGATGAGGATGATTGCAATGTTGTTAGTATGAATTCGTTGAATATCCATGATGCTAATGATAGGCAAAGCCACAAGCTTGGGGAAGCTATGTTTGATGAAGATGATATTTTTTGTCGCCCAAGTTTTGATGAGCAAATTTATTATGATGAAAGCATTCCTCCTATTTATGATGATTATATTGATGAAAGTCGATTTGGAGAGGTCATGACTTTATTTAGTGATGAATCCACTATTTCGGAAGAGGTTCCAATTGATTATGATAACAAAGTTTCCATTTATGATGATTATTGTGATGAAATGTATGATATTAAGAATAATTATAACCATGAAACTTGTCATCATGATTTTAGTCTTCAATTGGATTATGCTTCACATGATAGTTACTTTGTTGAGTTTGCTCCCCCTATTCCGAATGAGAAGAATTTTGCTTATGTGGAGAGTAATAAATTTTCTATGCTTGTAGATCATGAAAATAATGCTTATGTGATGGCTATATTGTTGAATTTATTCATGATGCTACTGAAAATTATTATGAGGGAGGAATATATGCATGTAGGAATGGCAATAATAACAAGTTTCCTCTCTATGTGCTTAAAGTTTTAAAGTTATGCTTGTTTTGCCTTCCTATGCTCGTTGATTATTGTTTCCATAAGTTGTTTGCTCACAAAATCCCTATGCATAGGAAGTGGGTTAGACTTAAATGTGCTAGTCATATTCTTCATGATGCTCTCTTTGTGTTTCAATTCTTATCTTTTATGCGAGCATTATTGAAATCATCATGCCTAGCTAGGGGCGTTAAACGTTAGCGCTTGTTGGGAGGCAACCCGATTTTATTTTTGTTCTTTGCTTTTTGATCCTGTTTAGAAATAAATAATTCATCTAGCCTCTGGTTAGATGTGGTTTTATGTTTTAATTAGTGTTTGTGCCAAGTAGAACCTTTGGGAAGACTTGGGTGAAGTCTTTATGATCTTGCTGTAAAAAAACAGAAACTTTTGCGCTCACGAGATTAGCTGCCATTTTTTTACTGGAGAGTGCTTTTAGGTTTATTATTTTTTCAGATGATTAATAGATAAATTCCTCAGGACCACCAATTTATTTCAGAATTTTTGGAGTTACAGAAGTATACGTTTGATACAGATTACTACAGACTGTTCTGTTTTTTTACAGATTCTGTTTTCTATGTGTTGTTTGCTTATTTTGATGAATCTATGAGTAGTATCGGAGGGTATGAACCATAGAGAAGTTGGAATACAGTAGATATTACACCAATATGAATTTAGAATGAGTTCACAACAGTACCTAAGTGGTGGTATTATTTTCTTATACTAACGGAGCTTACGAGTTTTCTGTTGAGTTTTGTGTTGTGAAGTTGTCAAGTTTTGGGTAAAGATTTGATGGACTATGGAATAAAGAGTGGCAAGAGCCTAAGCTTGGGGATGCCCAAGGCACCCCAAGGTAATATTCAAGGACAACCAAGAGCCTAAGCTTGGGGATGCCCCGGATGGCATCCCCTCTTTCGTCTTTGTTCATCAGTAAACTTTACTTGGAGCTATATTTTTATTCACCACATGATATGTGTTTTGCTTGGAGCATCATTTACTTTTATTTAGTTTTGCTTGCTGTATGAAAAATACCAAGATCTGAAATTCTTAAATGTTATAAAGTCTTCACATAGTTACATAATTATTCAACTACTCATTGATCTTCGCTTATATCTTCCGGAGTAGTTTGTCTTTTGCTCTAGTGCTTCACTTATATCTTTTAGAGCACGACGGTAGTTTTATTTGAAGAAATAGATGAACTCTCATGCTTCACTTATATTATTTTGAGAGTCTTAAACAGCATGGTAATTTGCTTTGGTTATGAATTTAGTCCTAATATGATGGGCATCCAAGAGGGATATAATAAAAACTTTCATATAAAGTGCATTGAATACTATGAGAAGTTTGATTCCTTATGATTGTTTTGAGATATGAAGATGGTGATATTAGAGTCATGCTAATTGAGTAGTTGTGAATTTGAGAGATACTTGTGTTAAAGTTTGTGATTCCCGTAGCATGCACGTATGGTGAACCGTTATGTGATGAAGTCGGAGCATGATTTATTTATTGATTGTCTTCCTTATGAGTGGCGGTCGGGGACGAGCCATGGTCTTTTCTACCAATCTATCCCCCTAGGATCATGCGCGTAGTACTTCGTTTCGATAACTAATAGATTTTTGCAATAAGTATGTGAGTTCATTATGACTAATGTTGAGTCCATGGATTATACGCACTCTCACCCTTCCACCATTGCTAGCCTCTCTAGTACCGCGCAACTTTCGCCGGTACCATAAACCCACCATTTACCTTCCTCAAAACAGCCACCATCACTACAAAAAAAAGACACATCCGTGACATTTTGGGCCGAACGAATTTTTTTTCTGTCATACATATGACACTTCTATGACGATAATTGTGACAAAACCCGGTATCATCATAGATGTGGTGGGCTCCTACTTCTATGACAAAAAATCATGACAGAAAATGGGCTTTTCGTCCTGGGCGGGCCGGAGACGCAGCTGCATGACATTCTTTGGGCCGTCCATGACGGAAAAAACCATGGTAGAAGCGAGGGCGAGGAAAATTTCGGGGAGTTCCCGGTTACGGTGGGAGGTCGGGGGCCGAGCAATGCGCGTTTCCCTCGTACACGTACGCGCGTGTGTCCGAGGCGTTGGCTCTAACTGAACCCGAGCGAGGCGTTGGGCTCTAACTGAACCCGAGCGATTGAACTGCAGGCTACGCGTTACTGAACCCGAGCGATCGATCGATGGCTGTTAACTGAACCCGATCGAGCGATTCCTTCGCTACTGCTGCTAACTGAAGCCGATCGAT
>NC_057802.1:170391912-170416889 GCF_018294505.1 Triticum aestivum | reverse complement strand
AACAGTAGACGGTGGAGGGCTGGATGAACAGTAGCCCCGTGGAGGGGTGGTTGAACAGGAGCCCGTGGAGAGGGCTGGTTGAACAGTAGCCGGTGGAGTAGCGCGTGGTGGAGGCTGGATGAACAGGAGCCCGTGGATGAACAGTCGCAGGTGGAGGCTGGAGGAGGTCGACGGTGGATGAACAGTAGCCCATGGAGGCTGGAGGGGGTCGACGGTGGAGATGAACAGTATCCCGTGGAGTCCCGTTTTGCGGCACGCCACACCCCTCCCGATGAACAGGACCCCCGTTTCGACCGTAGCGCTCCAACACAAGTCCGTTTCCTCCGTTTTGCGGTACGCCACACCCCTCCCGATCAACAGGACCCCCGTTTCGACCGTAGGAGGTCCGTTTCCTCCGTTTTGCGGTACGCCAGACCCCTCCCGATGAACAGGATCCCGTTTCAAACGTGGCCGGTCGAACACAAGGCCATTTCCTCCATTCTGCGGTACGCGAGGCCTCGTTTCCATCGGTTGTTCCGTCCAAGCCCTCCCGATGAACACGACGACACATTCCGTTCCGACCCAGCCGCTTGGCTCCCCATGAACACGACGACGACGCTGTTTCTCCGTTCCGACCCAGCCATGTACACGAGCCCTGGCCGTATGTATGCGCGAGTAGGCGTTCGAGACCCCGCCCATATGTACACATACGTGGCCGTATTTTCTTTCTTGCACCCTGGCCGCTGTACGTACGTGTACATGCTACGTGCGCGCCTCTACTACGACACATATGCGCCTCTACTACGACACGTGCGCGCCTCTACATCCACCAGTATATATGTACGTACACGTTCGCGACCAGAATGACAACACTACGTACGCTTCGACCAGGTGGGTCCTGACTGTCAGGCACTTCCTTGCCTGCGAAGATGTAGCTGGTGGGTCCCAGCAGTCAGGGGGGCGAAGCGTTTTTTTTTTCCCGGATGCACTTCCTTGCGTGCGAAGATGTAGCTGGTGGGTCCCAGCAGTCAGGGGGAAACGTTTTTTTCGCGAAATACCGTGGCCCGTCCGGTGGGTCCCAGCTATCAGGTGGAGGAATAATTATTTTCCGCGTAATAAGGAGGCACTTCCTTGCTGCAGCCGTGGACCCAACTGTCAGCCTCTCCACGTACAGTCCACGTCCGATGGAAGTCGTTCCTTGACCACGTTGACCACGCCGCGCCAAGAGCACCAGGGCGGTGGACGATGGCGAGGCCTAGGAAGGGGACGACGAGGAGCCGGGGAAGACGCGGCAGTGGAAGCCCGCACGGAGAGGAGTACGAGGGTTCACTGGTTCGGCTGCGGTGTGAGGCTGCCGTCGCCGCAGGGCCTGGCCAGCGGTGGGAATAGTAGGGGGCGGTGAGGCCTCCGCGCCAGCACAGTCGACCACGGGAGGCAGGAGCATGCGGCACGACCGGCGCTGCTTTGGGCGGCTGGAGCAAGAAGACCAGAGGTTGAAGAAGCACTACGGCTGTTGGATGGACATCGTACGGTCACTGGAGCTAGAATCGTGCATATTGACTAAGTTGACAAAGCCCTCCGTCCCCGTCAACTTAGTAGGCCCACAAGTCAACCTGCCACTATACTGGGTCCCAGCTAACAGGGGGAGTATTCATTTTTTTGTGTGTAATAAGGAGGCACTTCCTTGCGTGCGAAGATATAGCTGGTGGGTCCGAGCTGTCAGCGGCGGTAATGTTTTTTTCGCGAAATACAGAGGCCCTTTCGGTGGGTCCCTGATGTCAGGTGGAGGAATCATTATTTTGCGCGTAATAAGGAGGCATTTCCTTGCGTGCGGCCGTGGACCCAGCTGTCGGCCTCTCCACGTACAGTCCACTTCAGATGCATGTCAGTCGTTGACCACGTTGACCAGGCCGGGCCGAGAGCACCAGGGCGGTGGACGACGGCGAGGCCTAGGAAGGGAACGACACGGAGGCAGGGAAGACTCGGCAGTTGTTTCCCACGCGGAGGGGAGTACGACTGTACGAGGGTTTACTGGTTCGTCTGCCGTCGCCGGAGAATAACAGCAGGTGTGGGTGAGTAAAGGGATGGCTAGGCCAACGATGGGAGTACGGTGGGGCGATGAGGCCCGCGCGGCAGCAGAGCCGGCCGCGGGGAGGAGGGAGCAGGCAGTCCCGCCGGCGCTTGTTTGAGCGGCTGGAGCAGGAAGAGCAGAGATTGAAGAAGCACGACGACCGTTGGATGGACATCCAACAGTCAGTGCTTGTGCGTCAACCTTTTTTTTAGGAAAGCCTCAAATCTGTGGAAAACAGCATACAGCCCATCTGCATTATTTCTAATAATTTACAACCCATTTGCTAATTATTAAGGTTTTTTTGCAGCCCATATTCTTTTTGTTAGCATTACAGACCATATTGTGGCCACGGTTAAAAAATTATACGAAATTTTGCATATTTTGGTGCGGTCCGAACTGTTTTTAATCCCGAAATTTCGACTCATATTCAAACTAATTTTAAAAATAAATGTATATCAATATAAAATCCAAAAAATTCTCCACGCATAAAAATTAATGTAATTTAAATCTCAAAATGAAAAAAAAGATATTTGAAACTAATTGCCAGTTTGATGTGTTTTAAAAATGTACAACCCATTTCTCATTACTGATGGGCCATTTTCTCGGCCAGCCGAATGAAAGCTCTCCTCGTCTTGAAAGATTTGCAGCCCAACAGGCCTGACAAAGCGACTTACTTGGTAAATCATAAAAAAACTGGGCTGTGGTCGTGGACCTAGCTGTCAGCCTCTCCACGTACAATACTCTTCCGATGAAATGTCGTTGACCACGTTGACCACGCCGCGCCGAGAGCACCAAGGCGGTGGACGACGGCGAGGCCTAGGAAGAGGACGACGCAGAGCCGGGGAAGACGCGACAGTGGATGCCCACGCGGAGAGGAGTACGAGGGTTCACTGGTTCGGCTGCGGTATGAGGCTGTCGTCGCTGCAGGGCCTGGCTAGCGGTGGGAGTAGTAGGGGGCGATGAGGCCTCAACGGCAGCACAGCCGACCACTGGAGGCAGGAGCAGGCGGTCTCCCCGGCACTGGTTTGGGCGGCTGGTGCAAGAAGAGCAGCGATTGAAGAAGCAGCAGGACCGTCCGATTCAAATCCAACGGTTACTGCTGCTAGAATCGTTTGTTGACTAAGTTGACAAGCCCTGCGTACGCGTCAACTTAGTAGGCCCACAGGTCAGCCTCCCAACCGGTGCGCCCCAGATGTTAGTGGGAGGAATTATTTTTTTCGCGTAATAAGGAGGCAGTTGATTGCGTGCGGCCAGGCCAGCGGAGGGAGTAGGGTGGGCCGGGGAAGCCTGCACGGCATCACAGCAGGCCACAAGAGGAGGGAGCAGGCAGTCCCGCCGGTGCTAGTTTAGGCGGCTGGAGCAGGAAGATCAGAGATTGAAGAACCACGTCGGCCGTTGGATGGACATCCAACAGTCACTGCTGCTAGAATCGTGTGTTCACTGACAAAGCCTTGCGTAAACAAGTCAGCCTCGAAATCTGTGGCGTGTACAACCCATTTGCTGTTATTTTTATAATTTTTACTCATTTTCTAATTCATATGGAATTTATTGCAGCCTGTTTTCCATTTTTAGAATTGCTGGTCATTTTCTGGTCAGTACCAGGGTCAAAAAATTAAATAAATATGTGGGAAATTTTGAAAATTCGCAAATTTTTGCTGGGGAACGAAATATTCTTAATCCAAAAATTAATAGCCATACTAAAACAAATTTAAAAATAAATTAGTACTATGTCATGTTAAATCCAATGAAATACGTATAAGATATCAGTGAAGAACAAAAACAAAAAAAAAGAAACTTATATCCCATTTGCTATAATTTTTTTGGAATTTTCAACCCCTTTTGATATTACTTTTAACAGACATTGACTAGACTCTTAAGCCGAGCCGGAATGCATCCCTCCTCGTCTTGAAAGATTTGCAGCCCAGTAATTCGGAGAAAACAAATAGGCCTAGCTTGGGTATTCTTCAAAAAGAAATACTGGGCTACCTATTTTCCCAAAGAACTGGTGCATGAGCATTTAGCTTTATTTATTTATTTATTTACTTATTTATGTTTAGGGGACCATGAGCATGTACCTGGGCCGGATTCATGTGAGAGCCTCCCTTCCAGTTAATTATGGGCTTCTCTATTGGGCCTTCATCAGTGGGCTGCATGTTATCAACAAGTGGAAAATGTGTTCCATACGAAAAATAGTATGCGCTACATACGGTACGGGGCACTAAAGGATCGAACCATGCAACGACTTCCAAAACATTGTGTTTGTCGTTCGAACAACACATTTATTCAACCAACAGACGAAATATACTACTGATTGTACATTGAAAACAGCAGCAGCAGCAACCAGGGCTGGGGTGCAACAGAAGCAGTAAGCAGGCCAGAAGAGTGAAGACGCAGCTCTCTCTTCCAAACCAAACATCAGCCATCATTACAAAAGGGCTACCAAAAAAGAACAAGTGTATGCATCAAACTAAATAAAGATCCTACTACACCAAGTGTATGCATCTAACTAACTGGCTAAGTTAGACGTTACTATTTATTAAGCTGTGGAGATTGGCTGACGACTTGAACCAGATGGGTGCCTGATGAGGGAAACTCCAGCCAGCAGGTCGAAGTCTGATACTTGCGACCCTCTCTCCTACTTTGGGCTCCAGAGCGTGGCGACACATATCAGGGTATGGTGCATGCAGAGACACATGGTACGCTGTGTACACACAGTTTTGCCTGATGAACGAAACCGCGCTGCCATCATGATCCTTGCCGTCGGTTATCTCCTGGTTAATCGGATAATTTAGTCCGACAAACAGAGAGCGTGTACCAAGGCTACTTACCAGTCTCCAGTCAAAAATTCCTGAAGGCCCAGAGAAGCTGGGATCCTGCTCAAAGACCTTGCAGTGACTGTGATTGTATTCCGCGAAACAACACGTCCGGTACGTGCGAACGATCATCAATCTTTCACCGTCGTCTGATCGAGCCAGGAACCACCTGCAACTGCCATGCCGCTTTTCTTTGAAAGGTTCTGGGATTAGGAAGGGTAGGGACACCAGGCGGCCTACAACATCATATCAAGTTGGACTCAAATAAAAAAGGGCTCTTGATTTAGTCAATCTTAAGAACAACATGTTATGAGCATGAATATTTTTTCAGTAAATGTTGACAGTAATATAAGCAAGCCATCATGATATCATAGGAAAGTAACATACTGCTGTAACAGCCGTTTGTAGCGATGACTGGAGTAGGCCAGCAATACGTCCAGCCATAGAAGGAGTCGACAACGTAAATGAAGCCCTTGTGTTCAATGGCATCAGAGAACCATGGAGGATGTATGATCCTGTGATGGACGTGCAGATTTATCCACTTACCGCAGTGACCTGTCAGATAGGCGAGACCGCGGTTGAAGAACGCAATTAGCCTGAAGTCTTCATAATTCACAGATCTTGTGGGCACTTGGCATATTACAACCTTGAGCAAATCAAACTTGGTATCATGTTGGCTACTGTAAGATTTCGAGTATTCTGGGCCGCGGTGCCAAAGCAGTGCAGTGTTAATCGAAGGAAGGGGGATGAATCGCCGGGTGTAGACCTCCACGAGCATCCAGCTGCCGCGACCGTCGACGAGCACCATCCAAGACGTGTTCATGCCGACCCAGTACATACCGTTAATGTAGTTGAGGCTGACGGGGATCGGATCGCAGTCAATGGGGTTGATGCTCGCCACCCTACGATCGTTATGCTGCGTGACACGCCGTTTCTGAAGATCAGGCGGCATCAGCAAGCAAGGAGCTGGCTTAAAAAGCTCCGGCCTGAGGGCTTTGAGTAAACGGTACAACCCCGACGAGCACGCAACGAGCGGCATGGTACTGAGATTGTCCACACGTGAAACAATGAGATTGATTACCTCTGCGGGGAGTGAATTCCAGCCACTCTTTCGGCGGACGCTGCTCGGTTCTGCCATTGTTAGCAGGGATGGAAGATTGGACGAGATTATGTGCGGACAAAGATGGAGAAGCGAATATGTGCTGCGGGAAGTGGACAGGTGATGATGACTACAACACGCCGCTTGACTTACGAGACACATACCAGCAGCGTAGGGTCATGTCGATGCCAGACAACTTGCTTGAGTGATCACAGTACTGGTACTCCCTACAGTGCTATGCCCTAACTTGCTTGAGTAGAGTAGTAGAGTAGGACTCTGCTCTACTACTAGCACCGGAGGAGTAGTATATTCTAATCTAATATAGTTACAAACTTCAATGCCCGAGCGTGGAACGACTACGAACTGTGCTCTAAGACCGTGACTATGTGGTGTTTGGACATGGGCGACAACCTCAACGCCAACGGTGCTGCTCCCGTTGCACCGTATGTGTTTCTGTCCTTCCTGTTCGATTCATGTTTCTACTCTGTATCCTACTACTATGCTAGTCCACATGATTAGTTTCATCTCTGTTATAGCCGTCATGATTTATTTTGTGCTTATTCGGATTAAATCTCGTAGTAACTTGCTCATATATTCAACTGGAGCAACGTCCCCTACAGCCACTCCCGTTTCATGGACGGCCTAGTCGATGCCTCCAAGGAGCCCTTCGTCCACTGCTATGAGTGCCCGATGCCGTTTTGTGGCTCGCCGGCGGACATGGTGCATCACCTCACGGATGCGTGCAGCGGTCACTGCTGGCCCTTGGCGGAGAACATCAAGTACGAGACGTGCTACCTGTTCACCATGCCTGAGTCGCTGGAGGATCACCGCCGCCTGCTAGTCTCGGAGAAGGACGGCAGCATCTTCCTCTTGATCGTGGGCATCGGCGAGGCCCGCACAGGCCACCGCCCCATCTCTGTAATGTGCGTCAGGGGTGATGCCGCTGACGCTGAGACTGACACGAGGCCGATGTACGGGTGCGTGGTCAGTGTTACTACCCCTCCGGGTCACGTGGGCGGCGACACCGGCCTCATCAAACGGACTTGGACTCTGGGGAGCTGGGACTATCCCGCCAATGTGGACTTGGAAAACCCATGGCCTCCTTTACCCGCCGACGCGGTGCACGGGGACTCCAAGGAGGTTCACCTGGAAGTATGCATTATCAAGTTAAATGTTGATCATTAGTCTTCGCTCAATGTAATCCGCTGTCTAAGCATGTGGAGACTTCCATGCAGGATCTTGCTCTATTGGAGTATCGCGCATGAGTAAAAGTGTATCCGTTTATGGTTTAGTCTAGAATCTTCCATGTATGAATTTTTACTACAGTACTGGTGAAAGACTTACGATGAACCATTTCTTACATCTCCTCTGCCCGCTTGCAAGTCATCCTGATTTAATCCCTCCGTCTAGGTGTATAAGGGCATGGTTAATATTACTTAATAGTATAGCCAACTGTTGACTATAAGAAAGTTCCATGTCATCTGTAGCCAACATGTATAACAATCGATACTCAAAAACTAATTCTTAAAGATCATTTCTTGCAAAGCACAATAAGTGTTATTTCTTCACAAGTTTTGGATGCAGGTTGAACAGTTGAACGCTTTTGTTTGCAAAAGATACCTTTTTATCTATTTCACCCGGATGTTTGTGAGCTCTAGAGATGAAATAATATCCGAAGAAACCTATCGATACCCGTTACACATGAGATGACCCCCACATCCTTTGTCAAAATAAACAACTCCCCGATCAATGCATTTCACTCTTCGGTGCAACGCACGGGCACCTTACTACTATAGATTAGTACGACCAAAAATTGAACTAACATTATATATAGTACGATAAATGCTGATGCATGTCACCTAAAATTATATCATTCAAAACTATGTTCAAATACGAATCCAACGATATAGTTTTTGTTGACATGCACTAACATTTTATCAGTTAAATCTTCAGTCAAATTCAATGGGGGACTAATAAACCACGACCGATGTAGTACAAGTGTAGAGGGCGGCGCTGCACGGGAGTCTCACCTCTCACCCCGCTCGTGGCGCGGTAGTAAAGCCGTCATATCACAAAACCCAACCACTCCCAGTAATAAGTGGCCTGGTAAAATAAACGGACAAGCAACCATCACATCCCTCCGTCTTTTTTGCATTTCATCTCTCTGCATTTACTTTCTCCGGTTCATCTCGCACACTCGATCCCTAGCTACTACTCCTAGGGCCAGTTCTTTTGGCGGCTTCCCCAGCTTTTCCCACAAGACTAGTCACAGTGGAGAGTAACAATAAGGCGCCTCACTCATTTATTTGGGCTTCTAAACTACTACTCCGTCCTGGTTTATTCCTCACCATTGTAATTTGTGCTAAATTTTGACCAAAGATTTAACTGGTTTATTCCTCACCATTGTAATCCCTCCGTCTAGGTGTGTAAGTCATCTTACGAAAACCAAATAATCCCAAAACACTTAGGCGCGCTGCATTAACTTCTACCTCGTTTCTTGTTTCTTGACATATCAACCAATCAGAGATAAAAAGTGTGCATGCTTTTAATGACTTGAGATATCAAACACGACATGCAGTGGTTAGTTCATTGCATGCAATACTATTAATTAGCAAATAAACATTAACGTTTCTCGTTTTCTCCTCCTCCTTGGTCACGGTGCACAGCCTAAGGTGACTTACTCACCTAGACGGATGGAGTAGTGCATGTGACATGCACTAACATTTCATTAGTTAAATTTATGATCAAAATTTGACACAGATTACAATGGGGACCAATAAACCAGGACGGAGGTAGTAGTTAGAGCATGGTTAATAGTATAGCCAGCTGCTGGCTATAATAATAGATCATGTACAATAATAGATCAAAAGAGTGTACTACTTTTTTATTATGTGGCCCACTTCTCATTCTCACAAAGTGCCTAGGAGCACGTGCTAGAGCTGGCTCTTCACGAAGAGCCCGCTTACCTTCTCTCTCCTCTTCTCTTTCCTCCAACTAAGCAGAAATAT
Source organism: Triticum aestivum (assembly GCF_018294505.1). NCBI lineage: Eukaryota > Viridiplantae > Streptophyta > Magnoliopsida > Poales > Poaceae > Triticum > Triticum aestivum. Next base: position 170,407,919 of record NC_057802.1, on the reverse strand, counting down.
ACTAGTTTATTTCTTATAGCCAGCTGACTCAGCTCTATTGTACTTGCTCTTATGGGATTACTAGTCTAGAAGCCTAAAAGAACTGGCCCCTAGTACTCCTACTAGTAGTAGTACTCAAGTTGGAATTCCAATTGCACAGCACAACTTGTTAGGCAAAAAATTCGATACAGGGTGTAGGAAGCAGTTTGGGAATTTGCATGCCTTTCCAACCAGTGAGATACTCCGTACAAAGTACGACAGAGAAATAACCACGGAGAAGGAAGCTAAAAGTAAACAATCAAACGAGCATTTTTGCATTTGTTCTGCATTGAATCGTTTCACAAGCTTAACTAGTGCTGTTTTTCTACTTTTACAAAAACCGCATCGTAATGTTAAAACGTGAATTTGCACGTACATAAGTAATAGTAGTACTCCCTCCGTCTAGGTGTATAAGTCTTCCCTCCTTCTTGGTCACGGTGCACAACCAAAGATGACTTATTGACCTGGACGGAGGGAGTAGCACAGTCTGCAAGCATATATCGAGAGAGACGTGTAGTGCAATAGTATATAGTAAAGTTTGTGCTATATGCACGTACTTGCAAAATGTGTACGAATACACAAGGTTTCCAAACTTTCCCTTTTACATACTTAATTAAGGACGCTAAAAATTCCTGAACGTTCGGGATTTATCATTTGCGTCCCAAAACTAATGAGATCGCCTCACGAAACAAAAATTATACTCCTCCTAAAAGCCACGGTGCTCGCAGGAGCGCTTGCGGTGCACCACGAGTGCCCTGGTGCGCGGCCGTTTCCCAGCGCGCCGACACAACGCCTCTTCCTCAGCCTCGCAACTCGCGAGGTGCTGATTGGCGGCTTGCCGGCGGGCGAGCGCGATCTCACCGGTGTGGTGATCCGGCGCCAACAGGTACTCCTCCTCGCTGGAAGCGTGCACCCGGTCCACGTATCGCCAAGCGTAGATGAGGCGCTTGGGCCCGTCTGCACTCAGGGCGTCGGCACGGGCGTCCTCCGCCACCCTCACGGCCCTCGCATGAGCCTTCTGCCAAAGAGCCAATTGCCTGACTCTCTCGGACGTGACATAGGCCTCCCAGGCAGCTTGTTCCGCGGTGTGCTTCTCTTCCTCGGCCTTCTTCTCCGCCTCTATTTTGGCGCGCTCTGCTGGAGGCAAAGCCTCCCACAAGGCGACATCCATTTCTTTCCAAAGCTCCTCAAGGCTGGGGGGCTCGGCGGGCGGTGCGGCGTTCTCCTCATAGCGGGGAGCCGACGCGTCCCCCGGCGCGCGTGCTGGCGAGATTGGGAACGCCGACGCGTCCACCTCGACGCGTCGCGGCGAGGAGCGGAACGCCGACGCGTCCTCCTCGACTAGTGGCGGCGCGGAACGGAACAGCGACGCGTCGCGTAGCGGCGAGGAGCGGAACACCGACGCGTCCTCCTCGACTAGTGGCGGCGAGGAACGGAACGGCGACGCGTGACCGTCCGCGCAGTGCAGCGAGGGGCTCCTAGGGCTTGGGAGGGGCGATGCCATGGTGGTCGACGTGAGAGGGAGGGGGAGGAGATAGCGATGAACGTGAACGTGAGGGGGAGGAGATAGCGATGTCGTGGGAGACGCAGTATTTATAGCGAGCAATGGCACACCTACGTAAGATATGGACTGAGCTACACTGACTTAACTGCAGGTCCAGTTGCGTCACTGACATGTGGGCCAGACCCCTGTTGGGCCCATATGTCAGTGACCCAATGCACCTGCAGTTAAGTAACAGCTACGTGGGCATATTTGTTGGAGTAAATTACGGGGGAGCGAAGGGGTGGAAATATTGTTGGTCACAACGGATTGGACGAGCGTGGGGGGAGGAGAGTCATGCATGCAGATTTTTTCACACGGGGTGGAGTGGTGGGACCGCCGGAGGGAGAAGGAGAGTTTGGCAGGCATATTGTTTCCACACATGGAGAGGAAAAGATTTGGAGACGAACGGGCTTCCTGCAGGTATGGGGAACGGTGCATAATAAGTCATCTTGCATGCCGGGCTAGGTATAGTCTCAAGTCATTAAAAACATACATGCCCCACACATGTTCATATTTCAAGGTGCACTAAATTATTGCATGCGATGATTAAGGCTGGCCATAATGGTGGTATCTTAGCTGGTATCATGCACACGGGAATAGCAAACATGCTTATGTGGCAAAGAATTAAAGAAGAGAGGGGGGTTAGAGTAACTAGTGTTCATGCATGCATTGGTAAACACATTTTTTTGTGAAGAACGACAACACTAGTTGAGTACTTTTGCGGACTTCAAAAACTATTCCACCGCCTCTACTATCTTGCTAAGAGTAGGTGAAAATTTTGAATCGAGCCCTTTAAACTAGAAGGGAGGTAGTGGTACTCTAAGGCTGGTCATAGTGGGGAGTAACTTAGACTAGTAACATGCATATGTTACTAGTCTATGTTACTACCTCTATAGTGCATAGTATCATAGATTAGTATCATAGATGGTCTCATTTATTGCCATGCATGACACATAGTAGCATCACATTTATTATGTTACGGTATCTACCTATGTTACTATAATCATCTCTCTCTTATACTCATTATAATCAGTATTGTAGATATTGATATTTTCAGTATAAATTTGGTCGTGGGATTTCATTGATGCCTGTCAAAGCGTGGAGGAAGCGGAGCTTAGGGCTTGCATTGTCGGTCTCTACATAGGTATTTCTCTTCATAATCCTGTAATTTTAGAGACTGATTGCGCTTTTGCGGTAGCGTCTCTTGCATCGGGGGACTATGACAGGTCTGCTACGCGTGACCTGAAGATGAAAGCATTGAGCATCTCGAAGTTGATCAACAATCTTCCATTGTCAAAGATTAGCCGTTCGGCCAATAAGGTGGCACACTTAATTGCTAAGTATAGCTTTGACAATAGATTAGATGGTATTCTTGTAAATAACGTACCGCCCTATGTGGTGAATATTGTATTAAATGAGTGTACTGGTGTGGCTGGTTAATTAATATAAGGTGGTGTTCAAAAAAGTATAAATTTGGTCAAACACTTTGCAAACGGTTGACGGGAGTAAAAAGGACTAGAGGGAGTATCATGCATGCGGAGTAGGCAAAAAAATTGCATGTCTAAAAAAAGGCAAAAAAATTGCTCATTTATAGCCGGTCGAAGTCTCAAAGGGCGCGACCGCGCGAGGGAGGCGAAGGTCATGGGAGGCGCGACGTTTGACGGAATTAAGTGAAGTTACATCCACACGCCGGCATGGCGTGCGAACAGGCAGAAGCTATACCATCAGGCCTACGATATGGGTCTAGTAGACATGACATCTAGTGGGTCCCGCATAGTTCTCGAGAACTCTTTGGGGGCTTGCAGCCGTTTATCCACCGGGCAAGCCAGCAACCCCACGCCATTCGCACGCCCTACTCGTCCCCGTCTTCTACCTTACAACAGTTCGCTCCCAGTCGTCCCGTCCTTTCACATTAGTTCGCTCCCAGTTTTTTTGCGGGGTACAACAGTTCAACTTCTCCTAACCCTCCTCCAAAATCCATGGCCTCCCAAATCTCCATGGTCGCCGCTGAGTACCAGGTTAGAGCCATCACCGGCGATCAGTTCATCATCATCTACACACGTGGATCCGAGACGGTGAAAGCATGGCTTGCTCGCTTCCTATGCATGTTCAACAGTTCAACGGATGAGTGGGTCGCTGGGCTAGATGTTGAGTACACCACATCCTGGGACGAGAGAAGGATCTAAATGACGAACAGAGGAAGAAGCCCGCCGTGATCCAGGTTTGCGTACATAACGTTTGCTTGGTCTACCACATATGCCATGCCGACGTTGAGTGCCAGGATTTTAAGAACTTCCTCAAGGACAAAAGAGTGAAATTCGTTACTGTAGGCTCTAAGAACGACAGGGATGTCCTACGTCGGATAGGTCTCGTTGTAGGCCAGCCCTTCGATCTCCAGAAGGCGAGCCTGGTGTCCTCCTCTCAACCTTCAATGCTGACCCTGGCAGCAGCCATGATTGATCCTTCGTACGCTAAACTGAAGAAACCTCATCACGAGTTTCATCATGCATGGGAGTCGAAGACATTAGATGAAGATCACATCCTGTATGCAGCAATGGATGCCTACCTTTGTTTAAATATCTACAAGGGTTGGATGAAGAAGCAGAGCCCAGTGTCCGGTTCAAGCAAAGAAGCATCGGCGAAGAGGAAGAGGAAGAGGGACGAGGACGAAGTCGAGGACGTGGAGTCGGACTCCGAGTAGGTGGCAGTGGCGTCGCTCATGCTGGTTCTACTGCAGTGTCAAGTGGACTAGTTGCTTAGTTTATTTTCAAGGGTGTGTTGGGCCGAGGCCCCAGCAGAACTATGTTTATGTTCTTTCTTGTTATTTGAACTCTTTAGTACGTACAGTAGTACTAGTACTATGTCTTACTACTGTTCTTCTTGCAGTTGGTACTACTGCTCGTATCTTCGTGTTCCTACTGTACTTAATACGTTCGTACTAGTAGTATAATTTGGGTCAGTCGATTTGTGAAAGAAGTTCGACGGAGCGAAGGAAGAAGACGGCAGAAGAGGTGGAAGAAGCCCTTCTAGCCATCCATGTTGCATCAAACGGCTCACATGAGTCGACTGACCCAAATTGCTCCTTCAGATTGCAGGATCCATGTGACATTCAAGGTCTCGAAGGTAGATTCCGCGTCCGCACCCGGTTTGCGGGCTCGACGCGCACGCGACCGGCTTCCGCCGTGACAGCCACCATGCGCGCCTCCTCCGCGCGGGCGGAGACGACAATGACACGCTAGTTCCTCCTCGCCGGCGTGCTGGAGCACGCGCTCGTCCTCCTCTTCGTACGCTGCGTGCATAGACGCGGCTCCACCAGCTGCTCGCGTGCTTGGCAGCGCGGCGGCATCGCGAGGAGGGACTGCAGACGACGTGAGCGGGCGAGCCTTCGGCTTCATGGCACAGGGATGGCGGCGACACGGCGGTGATGGGAGAGAAATTGTTGGTCGGAGCAGGCGGGCGCCGGCATGCGCAACGGCGGCGGCGACATATTGATGAGTGCGTGTGTGGGAGCTTACTTTAGTTTTATATATAAGGTTTGTCAAACTTACAAGAAAACCGTACTAGTACACATAAACATTAGACGTAGGCAGCGCTTTTATTAGTTAGTACCACAGCCACGATACGGAATCCTGTGCAAGCACGTGAACCGCGGCCGCACGGTCAATCGAACGGTGCGTCACCGTGTCGCGCTCGAAGGACATCCACCGAACCTTTTTGTGTGTGTGAAAACAATCCTCGAATATTACTCAGCTTTTTTTCCTGTGAAAGTTCTTGACGCTGCAATATTTCCATATATTTGAATTTAGCTCTAGTTCGTGTTTATTTGGATTTGGACGTTTTAGGTGCGCCCTAGTTTTTTTAATACTGATTTTGTGTGTGTGACTGAGAGAGAACGTGTGTATGTGTCCATATGTGTGTTGTGGCGGAAGGGCAATGTGGAGACGGTGTGCGTGTGATACAGACATAGAGAGGTGTGAATGTGCAAATGATCATGCATGAGTGAGACATAGACAGATGTCAATACGTTGTGTATACATGAGAGAACGGTCTTCTAGTTTACTTTGTGTGTTTGTGTGTGTGTATGTGAGTTTGAGCATGTTGTGAAGTACTATAGACCTTGTATACATCTTGGGATTCGACAATGATTGTAACTATTGAATTGTATAGACCATTACATTCGAAGTCAATAGCCTAATATATTTATTTCACAATTTCAACAAATGATTAGTTCACTACAAACTAAGAAAACAAATGTGTACTCCCTCCGTTTTCATTTAAGTCCGCGTATTAGCATTGGTCAAAGTCAAGTTTTGTAAACTCTCAGAAAGCTTATAACAAAAAATATTAACATATACAATAACAAATAAATACCATTAGATTCATTATTGAATGTACTTTCACATCATACATATTTGTTATGGTAAATGTTTATATTTTTCTATAAACTTGGTCAAACTTTAGGAAGTTTGACTTCAGTCAAACCTAATATGCAGAGTTTACTACTACTACTCGCTAGTTGCTTAGCCGAATCACTCAACACGCCACACGGGGAGTCCAGTGTCACAAAATTTTGAGGTTGGCGGGAAAATCTCCCGCGACCCTGATTCGAGCAGTGGGAAGTTACCATCATAGCCTTCGGAACAGGCCTACGGATGACGCTTGGTAGGGGGCTGTTTTCGTAACTTCAGGTTCACCCTACCCAGCCAACCCCACCCCGGCACCCAGAGTAGTACACCTGAATACTCCCCATTTTCTATCCCCACCGCAAAATAGACTTCTCCACGGCACCGCAGCCTTCGTGCTCCTCCCCTTTACATCGGCGCACTCGTCCACCGTAGCGCATCTGCCTCATCGACGACCTCGTACGCCGCACTGAAGCCGGTCCACCGTCGTCGTCGTACACGGAGCCTCTTCCCCGGCATCGTCTTCCACGGTCTCGGATCTGCTTCCCGGAAGCCGACGCCAAGCGCAGAAGTACCACCGTCATGGACAATGATCCGACTCCCGTTGCCGACCATGACTCACAAAGGCCGTCGCGACCATCGTTCTCCTCCTCGATTGGTAATGTGTGTATTGAATCACTTAGCAGTACATGTGCAGTTCCAATTTTGTTCATACCTACCCTTCAAATTTCCTGGGTGCTATTGTTCCCGTAAAAGTAATTGGTTATAGCCTCCATTGTCCAACAGAATACCAGCTTGTAATTGTGCGTCGCTCCTGTATCGCGCTGTGCTTGGGTAGGTTTTTCATCTGCAACCAGTAGTGTGGCAAATGATGGAAAGGTTTTTAGAACTAGCAAGATGCCCATGCGTTGCACGCATCAAGATGCATTTGTATGAGTAGTTTATCTTGTGGGAGAAAAGGATGAACGAGGGAAGGCCTTATTTGCAAATCTGGAGAGGGGTATGGGTATCTTTTTGCAAAATTCTCATTTGTTTCCTTCCTATCTGTCAGATATAAATCGGACGGCCTATATTGCAAGAAAAAAAAAGTATAGAGAAAAAAAGTAGACAGTAAAGGAAGTAGAGATAAATATTAAATATAAAATATAAAATAAATATAACAGTAGAGAAGAGAGTAGAGATAGCAGAGACGTCGGGAAAGGATCGCGCGCGCGCGGGAAAAAGCGGCCGGGCGTGCGCTAGTTTTGGCGCGCGGCGTCCGGCGCGCTTTATAAAATCCAACGCCCTCCCACCGCTCTGTGCCTTGCCACCGCTCTCTCCCCGCTCTCTCCCCGCTCTTTTTCGCCTCGCCGCCGCCGCACCACCATGCCGCCGGGAAACTTGGGGATACCGCGGCGTCCGCGCGCGCCCCTCCGGCGACTTCTCCGCCGAGATCCGGTTCTGCGGGATGCGCCTCGGCCTCGGCAATTTTGACACCGCCAACGAGGCCGCCCGCGCGTACGACGCGGCGGTGTGGCGCCTCCGGTGGCCTCATAGAACATTGAACTTCCCCAACATGCCGACGCGGGAGCGGGCGCAGGAGCTCGCGCCTCTGCCGCGGCTTAGCACCGACAAGGATCGTCGCGACAACCGGAGGCGGGAGCACCGTCTCGGCATCGCCGAGATGGACGAGGAAGCCATGGCGCTGTGGCACCAACACTTCCCGCAGGACATCATCAAAGAGCGTGAGTTCTACGCGCAAAGGAGGGCGGAGAGGGATAAGAGGAGGGCGGAGCGAGCCACCTATCGCGAGGACAAGCGTAGGCGAAAAGCGGACGCTCAATTCAACATGAGGCTAGGAGCAGCGTCGCCCTGGGAATCCGACGACGATCGGTATCTTCACGCCTACAGTCAGACGTCGGAGGAGGACATCACCGAGGAGGAGTCAGACGACGAGGAATAGTTGAATTATCTTTTTTTATCTATCTATGCTGAGAACTATCCTCTACTCTCTAGTATCTACTTCTTGATCTCAGCACTGTAAACGCTTTTTTAAAGCGCCGTGCGTTGTGATTCTGCTGGAGATGCTCTAACATGGCAGACGAGTGCTTTAATGTTGCCCACAAGATGCGCGAGTATTACTAGTAGTATATTTTTCTTGCCATGTTGAGATTTTAAAACCACGAGTGCGAACATGCAGAGGAGCAATGAAGACCAAACACGGGATATTCGGGACATCTTCAAGGAGCGTGTCAAGTTAAAGAGGAGCCGCACCGAACCTGTAAAACGAGCTTTGGTAAGTAACACCCTTTCAATTACTTTCATGTAGCCTCGTGTTCTTCGTGTGTTGTAGTTTCTGTTTCTCTTAAGCGTGGTGTTCTTCGATGTGTAATAAGAAGAGTCTTAATCGTCCTAATGCTTTCGTTTTTAGCTTGATGTAGGAAGTGGGTGTTCTCACCTTGTAGTCTGATTTTATTTTTTTCCTTTTGAATTCACTTCTCCGAGTTCTGTTTATCTGGCTTCTACTAAATGGATCTAGGTTGCTCTAAGTATTGATCTAAAAAACAAGTAACTTCATGTCAGGATGCAGTTCCTGCGAGGAGGGAAGTATGGTCAACCTCGAGATCATGTTTCCAAAGTGAGGCTGGATTACACACAAGGTGCCAGTTCCCTAATGATGCTGGATTAGACACAAGGTGCAAATTCCCAGATGATGCTGGATTACACACAAGCCAGGTGGAGTCGTCAGCTGTTCGTGTCCTCGTGGCATTAGTGAAGGCTGAAAGAAAGCGTGCAGCAGCCCTTGAGAATGTAGTTGAGTTCCTGAAGAAGCGAAAAGAGCAATCAGATGCTCTCTTCACCCAAGCCAAAGAAGAGATGGAAGAAGCCAGAAATAAGCCAGCAGAGGCAGAGCAGGCTAGGCGTCTCCTGCTATCTAAAATTGTTGTCAATACAAAATTTCCTTCATAATAGCTAGGTTCAAATGTTTATCCAGTCATGCCTGTTGTGATGTCCGTGCATCTACTAATGTGGCACAAAATGTTTTTTTCGGGTCATGTAATAACAGCAATTACTTTCCAAACAATAACAGACGAAGCATTGGACATGGTATAGTTCACGCGCAAGCCCGACATTCCAAGTTCAACTTCCACATCAAACTCATGTTCACAAATATCTGCACATTCATACATAATGTCCACAACCATGATTCACTTCAAAGCCAAAAAAAATGTGAGGAAAGTTATAAATAAAGAAAATCCTCTACTAGTTCCTGCTACCAGTGCGAGCACAACAAGTCAAGACCATGCGTAAATTAATTATATTTTAGTCATTTTTTGTGTTCTAAAATGCCTGCCGGCTCGCGGAAGGACGTGTTGCCGGCACACGCGCGGATTCAATGAAGGCAGGCGGGGCAGTCTTAAGCTGGTTGCACGCGGCGAGGAGGTGTGCTCAGCCGGACCTGCAGCGAGTGCGGCCCTCTTGGCCGGCGCGCCGGTTCAATGCCTGCGCTATGAGAGGTCACGTCCGTGTCAAAGCAATCACTCCCTCCAGTCCTTTTTTGTTTGGGTATAACAAAATCTCGTTTTCCATTCACATTTTACAAGTAAAATTCGTGGACAAACTTTGACCCAAAGTACGATGGGGACTAGTAAACCAGAATGGAGGTAGTAGTTTTTTTAATCAAAGAAGGGTTTCCCCTTCCGATTTTCATTACTGAAAACGAGCATCTAAATCTAAACCATAGTATTTGCCCTAGAACTACCAGGTTCAACATCTCGCAACATAAACCCATACAACCTCCATCGCAAAAAAAATCCATACAACCATACGCAAAGGAGGTACGTAGTACTATGAATTCCATTTTCACTCCATACCAATCGTTCTAAAAACTACTTACTACTTATAACGCGCCATTGAAAATCGGAACTCTTAACCCCGCTAAAAAAATGATATTTTAAATGTGGCTACTCGATCTGTGGCAACTGGCGAGCCACCGCGCTCCAAGTCGTTCACCTGTGGTCCCGACCATCAACTCCTACGGATCAAATTATCACACGAGCTGACTATTCCTACAAAGGTGCTCCACCACGTACCCGGTACCCGCGAATGCAGCAATCGTGCACCTAGGGTTTTAGGGTTTATTTGTTAACGTCGCCTTTACGTAACACTCATGTGTGCGAGACAACGAGAGGCCGACTGCGTGCGTGCGCCTCTTCTCTTCGTATATGTACTCCACCGTTTGTCTGGTGTCCAAAAAATTATAGTAACTACTAGCAATGTGCCAATGCGTTGCCACACGATCAAAGTAGATTAATACATATTCACCGATTTGATAAAAAAAGTCTAGTTTTGAAATACGTATATCACTAAAAATATGTTATGTTTCACTCAAAATATATTCCTTTGGCGGTTTTGATGAGATAAGGGAGGAATGTTGTTCGTTTCAAGATTCGAGAAGTGGTATATGTCTAATTTCTACTCTTACTAGCAAGATGCCCGTGCGTTGCACGGAACATCAAGATCTTGTGGGAGAAAAGGATGAACGAGGGAAGGCCTTATCTGCAAATGTGGTGAAGAGTGCGGGTAAATTGCCATATTTTCCTTCCTATCCGTCAGATATAAATCGGGCGACCTACATTGCAGGATGGCAGGCCCACCATCATCACCAACTCTATTTTTTATCCCTACTCTTATAAAAAGCATTGTCGGTGATGATCGTGTGCCTGCCATCCTGCAATATAGGCCGTCCGATCTATATCTGACGGATAGGAAGGAAACTATGGCAATTTTGCACAAATATACCCACACCCCTCTCCACATTGGCAAATAAGGCCTTCCCGCGTTCATCCTTTTCCCCCACGAGATAAACTACCTACAAATGCATCTTGGTGTTCCGTGCAACGCATGGGCATCTTGCTAGTTGTTGCAAAAAGCCCATGTGTGTGTGAGAGAGAGGGAGAGTGGAGGAGGACGGAGTGCATGTGTGACAAAGACATAAGGAGTGTGTGTGCGATAGGTATCAGCTTAAAATGAGGCGATAGTGTGTGTGTGTGCACGTGTAACGCCCACGATGCGACTATATCTCCCACGTGTCGAGGCACGACTTAGAGGCATAACCGCATTGTGGTTTTGTCGCAAGAAGGGTCATCTTCACACAATCCCATGTAATGAACAAGAATGGGATAACGAGAGTTGGCTTACAATCGCCACTTCACACAATGCATAAATATAATTCATACATCATCCAAAATACACACATAGACCGACTACAGTCAAATCCAAATGAAAATAAGATAACCCCAAATGCTAGATCCCCGATCGTCCCAACTGGGCTCCACTACTGATCATCAGGAAAAGGCACATAGTAACGACTACGTTCCTCATCGAACTCCCACTTGAGGTCGATCCCATCATCTGCAATGGCATCGTCGGCACCTACAACTGTTTTGGTAGAATCTGTGAGTCACGAGGACTCAGCAATCTCACACCCGCGAGATCAAGACTATTTAAGCTTATAGGAAAGGATGGGGTAATGAGGTGGAACTGCAGCAGGCACTAAGCATATATAGTGGCTAACATACGCAAAAGAGAGCGAGAAGAGAAGCAACGGAACGGTCGTCATCTAGTAATGACCAAGAAGTGATCCTGAACTCCTACTTACGTCATTCATAACTCAAACCGTGTTCACTTCCCGAACTCCGCCGAGAAGAGACCATCACGGCTACACACGCGGTTGATGTATTTTAATTAAATCAAGTGACAAGTTCTCTACAACCGGACATTAACAAATTCCCATCTGCCTCATAACCGCGGGCATGGCTTTCGAAAGATAATACCTTGCAGGGGTGTCCCAACTTAGCCCATCATAAGCTCTCACGGTCAACGAAGGATAAACCTTCTCCTAGAAAGACCCGATCAGTCTCGGAATCCCGGTTTACAAGACATTTCGACAATGGTAACACAAGACCAGCAAAGCCGCCCGATGTGCCGACAAATCCCGATAGGAGCTGCACATATCTCGTTCTCAGGGCAACACCGGATGAGACTAGCTACGAGTAAAACCAGTCCTCAAGTTTCTCCAAGGTGGCCCCGCAGGCATCTCGGTTCGAACCAACACTCGAAGGAGCACTGGCCCGTGGGGGTCTAAAATAAAGATGACCCTCGGGCTCACGAAAACCCAAGGGAAGTGTAGGTGGTAGGTGGTCAAATGGTAAAACCAAGGTTGGGCCTTGCTGGAGGAGTTTTATTCAAGGAGAACTGTCAAGGGGGTCCCATAAATCACCCAACCGTGTAAGGAACGCAAACTCAAGGAACATAATACCGGTATGACGGAAACTAGGGCGGCAAGAGTGGAACAAAACACCAGGCATAAGGCCGAGCCTTCCACCCTTTACCAAATATATAGATGCATTAATTAAATAAGAGATATTTTGATATCCCAACATATCCATGTTCCAACATGGAACAAACTTCAACTTCACCTGCAACTAGCAACGCTATAAGAAGGGCTGAGCAAAAGCGGTAACTTAGCCAAACAACGGTTTGCTAGGAAAAGGATGGTTAGAGGCTTGACATGGCAATATGGGAGGCATGATATAGCAAGTGGAAGGTAGCGCAGCATGTCAATAGAACGAACAACTAGCAAAGCAAAGATAGAAGTGATTTCGAGGGGTGGTCATCTTGCCTGCAAGGTTCTCAGAGTTGTCGAAAGCTTGATCCTCAAAAGCGTACTCAACAGGTTCCTCGTTCACAAACTCGTCTCCTGGCTCTACCCAAAACAAGAACACAAGCAACGGAACCACAATCAATCACGAGAAATGCACAAGCAACGTGATGCAAAACATGAATGATATGCAAGATATGATATGCGATGCATATGCGTGCTCCGGAAGGAAAATGATGAACAAGGCAGTAACTAGGCAAACCAAGCATGCCAACGGAAAGATGAGATGATTTCGGTCGAAATCGATATAAAGATCACCGGAAACGGATGCACGGTTTGCAAATGGCAAGCAAAACAAGAATGACACGAATCTGCGATTAACAGCATGATAGCACTTAGAATGCAACAAGTAACAATGCTACAGCACTCCAACATAGCAACAAAGCATATGGCATTAATCTAAAGGAGATGCTTGACAAAAGATGAACACTGAGCTACGGCTAGATCACACCACAGCAGGTTCAAACAAGCATGGCAAAAGTGCAAAAGATAACAGGTTCACAGACTTAGTGAAATTACTGGACATGCCTGAAACAGCATCAGGTAGCAATGTTCAGAGCACGAAATGAACATGCTACATGAACTTAATATGGCAAAACAAGGCATGGCAGTATTCTACTAAATTCATGTGACAGAAGTCCCTTAAATGACCGTAAGCCAAAAAGGACCAGAAGATATGATGGCAACCATGTAAACATAGCAAGTTCCGTTAACAGGTTTCAGACTTAGCAGAAAACAGAGCATGGCAGAAACAATAATATGAAGGCATCTTTGTGAGCTTGATGCACTCATCACAAAGCAATGAATGATAAAACAAGCATACCTACAGCAAGATGGCATATTTATGAATCTATCCATGGCAAGAGCAAATACCTAGCATGAAAGGATCAACTACAACAAGCTTGTCAAAATTGAATATCATGTTAACAATCTGCCAGAAATATTTTATAGCAAAAGTAGAGCAAGAATGAGTCATGCTATGGCACTCCATAATTGCAAACAAGGGCAGGAATGGATCAATTACAACAATATCTACCAAACATCCTTACTGAACATCTCCAAAATAAGAATGGATCTCTCCGTAGCCACATGGATACATAGCAACAAAATAACAGCAATCCCAGACTTACAGAAATTACTAAGTCTCTGAAATCAGAAACATTACGGAGCCTAGTTTGCATGCTTGTGCTATTCACCATAGAGATCACAAAAATACATGGCATACACCTCTGTAAAGATGGCATGGCATACAACAAAACACATGTAGAGCTCATGCCCATAAGATGCACAGATTAAATCCAACAAAAATAACAAATCTCCAAGTTCTGATAAGTAACAGCAGATAAAAGCAACTAGCACTCTTGCACCAGAGATTTGGGCATCAAGATGGACTCAATGAACATGATGCAATGAAACAAAATGAAGAGCATCACGAGGCGAACATTTTGATATATTACACGCGCGAAACGGAGCTATGTGCAGAGAGTTATGATGCAACGAACAGAGGTACATAATGCAAAAAAATCTAGGACAGGATTTTCGGGGAGGAGATGAAAAAGTCAACCTCCGGGCGGTTCCAGATCCGATCGGGGCCGGCTCGCAGCGGAAGCGTGGAAATGATGCTATCTTCGTTGTCATCGACAAGCTTTCTAAAGTGACTCATTTCCTTCCAATCAAAGAGTCTATCACAGCAGCTCAGTTGGCAGAGCTATACACCTCCAGAATTGTCTCCTTGCACGGCATTCCACAATTGATATCTTCAGATCGTGGAAGCATCTTCACTTCTAAGTTCTGGGACTCCTTCCAGAAGGCCATGGGCACCAACATTCGCTTCAGCACAGCTTTCCATCCTCAAACTAGTGGCCAAGTCGAGCGAGTCAATCAAATTCTTGAAGATATGCTCAGGGCTTGTGTCATTTCCTTTGGCATGAAATGGGAAGATTGTCTTCCATATGCCGAATTCTCCTACAACAACAGCTTCCAAGCGAGTTCGGGCAAGGCCCCATTCGAGATCCTCTATGGCAGAAAGTGTCGTACTCCTCTCAATTGGTCAGAGACTGGTGAACGCCAACTTCTTGGCAACGACTTAATCACAGAGGCTGAAGAAATGTGTAAAGTCATCTGTGATAATCTCAAAGCCGCGCAATCGCGCCAGAAGATTTACTATGATAGTAAGCACCGTGATGTGGCTTTCGAGATCAGAGACCATGTCTACCTTCGCGTCTCTCCAATGAAAGGCACTCGTCGCTTCGGTATCAAAGGGAAACTTGCCCCTAGATACGTGGGTCCTTTCAAGATCATTGGCAAAAGAGGCGACCTCGCCTATCAACTTGAGCTTCCTTCCAACTTCGCGAACGTGCACGATGTGTTCCACGTGTCACAGCTCCGCAAGTGCTTCAAGACGCCTGAGCGCACCATCAACTTCGAAGAGATTGACCTCCAAGAAGATCTGTCTTATCATGAGCACCCCGTTGCTATTCTTGAAGAAACTGAGCGCAAGACTCGCAACAAGTCAATCAAATTCCGGAAAGTGAAGTGGTCGCACCATTCCGACCGAGAAGCCACCTGGGAACGCGAGGACCACCTCCGTTCCGAATATCCGGAGTTCTTTCAGTCCTAGATCTCGGGACGAGATCCTCTCGTAGTGGTGGAGTGTTATAACACCCCGGATGTAACTTTCCATATTTGTAACTCCAACTCTTGCCATTTTCGGCTATGTGTTATGATATTCCCTTCGTGGTCGGGTTTTTTTGTCGTTTTACATTTTGTTCACGTCATGCATCTCATATCATGTCATCATGTGCATTGCATTTGCATACGTGTTCGTCTTTTGCATCCGAGCATTTTCCCCGTTGTCCGTTTTGCAATCCGGCACTCCCACCTCCTCTGGCGCACCCCTTTTGTTTTCCTTTCGTGAGCGGGTGTTGAACGTTCTTGGAATGGACCGAGTCTTGTCAAGTGGCCTTGGTATACCACCGGGAGACCACCGGTCAAGTTTCGTTCCATTCGGAGGTCGTTTGGTACTCCAACGGTTAACCGGGTAACCGCAAAGTCCGTTTGTGTGTGCAGCAAAACCCCCTCTCTAAACAGCCCAAAACCCAGAAAACTCACTTCCATGCTCTAGGTCGTTCGATCACGATCGTGTGGGCGAAAACCGCACCTCATTTGGAGCCTCCTAGCTCCCTCTACCTATATATTTGCATCCCTCCCGAAATACATTCGCAGTCCAAACCCTAGCCATCTCCCTCTCCGCGGCCGGACGTGTTCGTACCGCGCCGGACGAACACGCCGCCGCCACCTGTCCCCGCTGCGCCGTCCCCGCCGCTGGCCCGCCAGGCCC
>NC_057802.1:170370446-170391153 GCF_018294505.1 Triticum aestivum | reverse complement strand
GGCAGGGACGGCGCAGCGGCGACAGGTGGCGGCGGCGTGTTCGTCCGGCGCGGTACGGACACGTCCGGCCGCGGAGAGGGAGATGGCTAGGGTTTGGACTGCGAATGTATTTCGGGAGGGATGCAAATATATAGGTAGAGGGAGCTAGGAGGCTCCAAATGAGGTGCGGTTTTCGCCCACACGATCGTGATCGAACGACCTAGAGCATCGAAGTGAGTTTTCTGGGTTTTGGGCTGTTTAGAGAGGGGTTTTTGCTGCACACACAAACGGACTTTGCGGTTACCCGGTTAACCGTTGGAGTACCAAACGACCTCCGAATGGAACGAAACTTGACCGGTGGTCTCCCGGTGGTATACCAAGGCCACTTGACAAGACTCGGTCCATTCCAAGAACGTTCAACACCCGCTCACGAAAGGAAAACAAAAGGGGTGCGCCGGAGGAGGTGGGAGTGCCGGATTGCAAAACGGACAACGGGGAAAATGCTCGGATGCAAAAGACGAACACGTATGCAAATGCAATGCACATGATGACATGATATGAGATGCATGACGTGAACCAAATGTAAAACGACAAACAAAACCCGACCACGAAGGGAATATCATAACACATAGCCGAAAATGGCAAGAGTTGGAGTTACAAATATGGAAAGTTACATCCGGGGTGTTACAGCACGATCGAGAGGGCGTGTCTCAAGAAGGGAAGAAAAATCTACATAGATACAAGGAGCGGGAGAGAGACATGTATACGATGGTGGAAGCACGAGTGTGCGGGTGTATAAACCTATCTAGAGGCTAGCTAGTCGATAAATGTTTGTGAGAGAAATACGAGTCGGGGTGCGAAAGCGAGAGTTTTGTGTGTGTGAGAGAGAGACGGTAGTCGGGAAGGGGAGTGGAAGCAGGAGTTGTGTGTGTGTGTCTGTGAGAGAGAGAGGAGACGGTAGTCAGGGTTGTCTGATCGGTAAACAAATGAATAATGTCAGTCTGGGATGGAGATGAAAAGGAGACCGCAACAAATGTTGTGTCTACAGGAGAGAGAGAGTAATTTTAGTGGTACGAGTCATATGTAGAGACATATAGGGTGTGTGAGAGAATCCCATAGAGAGAAAGACAAAGTGAAAGACGAGTGGAGACTGTGTGTGTGGCGGTGAAAAAGAAATCTTAGGTACCGAGTGATACCAGAGAACAGTAGAGACGTGAGAGATAATGAAAACCGTGTAATGTATAATGATAGGGAGAGTGTGACACTTCTCAAGGAAGACGTCGAGAGACCATGTTTGCGAGGATAGGAGAAACATGAAGTGAGCGTGCAGGTGAGCTGGAGAAAAGAGAGTGATAGCTACCTGAAGGAGCATGCATGCGAGAGAGATGGGCGTGAAAGGACTGGACAAAAAAGGGATTCAAATATTTGAATTCGAGATGATGATACATGTAATCCATACTCGAACCAAAATTGATCTATCAAACATGCATACTCATATGAATTCACGCACATCTATGTTATTTAATATGTAGATATTACTGATCCATACATTTTAGTAGAACATAATTTGGTTAAAAAATTTCGAATTCAACCTTAAGATTTCGAGATCGTTGTATTTGTAAATCATATTATACATATAAAGGAGCAGAATTATTTGTTGTGCTTTTGAAAGTATATATAAAAAACATGATGTATATAGAATGTAATTCCAATTGAAAATGGATCCTGCCCGAAGAAAAAAATAGAATACAAACGGGATTCGAATTGAGTTGGCACGGTAAACGTGCACTCTGCAAAATTTGAACGAAGCGGGGAAAGTTGCAGTAACCGCCCGAAACCAAAATCTGCGAGATGGAAATCACTACTGCCTATCCCTGCCACGCAAAACCTATCTGCTGGATTTCTATAGGTTTCGATAGGGGTAGGTTTGTAATTTCACCCAAACGTGACGTAACCGCCTCTCACCCGGATTCATACACGGTGGGCGCCAAAACACAGTGTGTCCTCGGCCGAAATCGACTCCCTCCCCGATTCATATTCATACACGGTGGGCGCCAAAAACAAACTCTCGTCGGCAAATATTCGGTGTATGCGAGATTACCGTCCTATCCCCAACCGACTAATGTTGTTGTGATGTAGTAGAAATTTGAAACGGGGGCTAAGTTTGTAAATTTCCTCGCATTTGAGACAAGCGCGCCCTGAATACATGGTTCCCCCTTCCTCTCTACCTCCCTTTTCCCCATTCGTACTCCGTGGGCGCCAAAACACCCTCTCCACCCCACCCACCTCCGTCCTCCGCCATCCGCCACCCCATCCACCGCCGTCCTCCTCCACCATGCCGGGACTGATACCCCGACGCCGCCGTCCATTACAAGAGATCGACCTCTCTCATCCACGGCTTCGGACCGGGATCCTTGCATCCCGTCCTCTCGCTTCATCCCCGCCGTCGTCCACCTTGCCGGCGCCGCTCCTACGACCGTCTCGTCCACCGCGCCCCGCCGCCACCGTCTACCCTCCTAGATCTGCTTCCAGGCCGCCGACAGCCATCGCTACCGCAGCACCGTCAAATTCTCAGCAGATGCGTACACGGCGCCGCACCAGAGGCGGTACTCTTTCGTATCTGCTCAACTTATTTATCGCAGCAAGAAAATAGATCGCCACTGCTTTACTCTGATTTCTTGTCTTGGTTGCGAAGTTGCCTTTGTCCGGTTTGCACCTTCAGATCCGCCATGGCACGCTCAACACTATACTCCCAATGCTTATGGTTTTCCCCTTTTATATTCCACACTAGTTAAATCACAGTAGACTAAATTTCAAAATTGGTTCAGTCGATTTTTGAGAGCTCGCCGGAGTTCGCCGGTGTGAACGAAGGGGCTTGGGTGGTTGTGGGGCCTCACCGAACGAAGAAAACTCGACGCGGGTGGGGGTTGGGGCGGGGGTGGGGGGTAGGGGTGGCGGAGGAACACAGGCGGCGGGGGCCGGTGGTCTGGCCGGCAGCCCGTGCGGTGTTCTGTATGGGAAGAATCAGAGACGAGGAAGAAGTTGGGTTAGGAGACGTAGGATCTTCATCCAACCGCCTGAAATGGTCGAGAGACAGCTGGGAGTTGCATTCTTAATGCGCTCTGGTTCATCATGTGTGGGCACTGCGCAACCAACATTTTATTATCCAAAATCTGCTTGCTCTTCTTTACCATGTTCCTCTTCCGTTCTTCTTTAATATGTACTCTCTCCGTTCCTAAATACAAGTCTTTGTATAGATTCCACCATGGACTACATATGGAGCAAAATGAGTGAATCTACACTCTAAAATGTATCTGGATACATCTGTATGTGATCCATAATGGAAATCTCTACCAAGACTTATATTTTGGAACAGAGGGAGTATGATAGTAGTACAGTATGTTCCTTGTACTGAAGATGAGCAGGGACATTTGCAGTGTAGAGGTCTATACGGTCGGTTGTGATGGACACTTTGAGCCTCTTTGATTCGTAGGATCTTGTAAACATAGGAATAGGATTTGTAGTGGCCTGCCCACTTGAATCCTATAAGAATAGCAAGGAAATGTGGGGAGATGTGCCGCCTTTGAGAGTTACACTGATATTAACAGTACCGCACCTTCACTTGAAGAGAGGTGGTATCCGAAGCCTTTCAAGCCATACCGGCAATACTAGCACATATATTCCAGCAAGTTCCACTTTGCTGATTTTACTCTGATGCTTAAGGTTTTCCCGTTATATCTACACTATGATCTGTGTAGCTGCTTTGTGTCGCACTAGCAATAGTACACTCTTGAAGCTAAACACTGCAATGACTTACAAAATTGGCACCAAGGCATTGAGTGCCATTCTGGATGCAATGAAACTCATACGCTCCCCACCTGTTGATTCTTGTTCAAAATATGATCCTAATGACTATTCTAACCTCGAGGAGCCAAAGGCAGATGGCCTGTCCTGTTCACCCATCAAGGTGCCTGTTCTAATTTGGCAATGTTTTATTGATTGCGGGTATCTTGCATATGTTGTCTTGCATTTCTTCTACTTTGTTGCACCGCCATCTGCTTAGTTTACTCATCATATATGTCGAGATGCCATGCCCATCCATTATCAATACATATTCCATTTGTCATCATACCATGTTTTTTCACTCAAATGTTGTTCTTGTGCATCAGACATCAAAAAGGAAGAGGGTGATTGCCGAACCTGAAGGAGCACCAGCAAAGTCCTTGAAAAACGTGGTGGTGCCGGAGAAATCAGACAACACCCCACTTATATTGGCTGTACAACCAGTGACATAAAACGTAGGACCGACTCCAGCAGACTGTACCCATACTTCACTAGCCACACCACTAGCCCCACCACACAGGACCTGCACTCCAGCAAAAGGTATACCGATTTCATTTGCCATAGCACCAGCTGTACCACAGAAAAATCCCACTCCAGCAAAAAGTACAGCAAGTCCACCGGCCGAAGACCTATCCCAACTACAGAGACGGCCAATTCCTGCAGATTGGAACCCCATTCCATTTATTCCCAGTTTAAAAGACAATGCTTTCAATGTTGTTAGGGACTACGTGCATATATTCCCATCATGGGAAGATTATTGTGAAGACAAACACCATTTTCACATCTTCCTGTCCAACTTACGTGTAAGTGCTATTATTCATGGTTATTATTTTCCTGTTTTCTGCTGATTGAACACATCAATGATTTACATTACATTGTTGTAACTAGGCGAGGGTCAATCTGGATAGTCATGACGAGCAAAGCTTGCTTGTGCTTTTCAAGGAAGCATTGCAGCAGTATCGGTCTTACCTGAGGAAATCACACTTTGATGGCAAGTCTATAAACGAATTTCCGGTGAAGTCTCCTGTGCTAAATTTAGAAGACATTGAATGGAAAAACCTTGTTATGCACTGGTCTCGTTCCCAGGATGAGGTATTGTCTATGAAATCACATGACAATTTGAACTTCTACTTTTCCGCATGTGCCTTACGGATCTTTTTTGCAGGAAATCTGCTCGAAGAAGAATTCCGGTTTGACAAGAACGACCGGATATCACAAATATGCTGCCCGCTGCTTTGCTCTTGTTAGTACATGTTGTCCTGTATCACTGTACTTGCATACATACCTGGTTCATTATGTGACAGCAGTATGCATGATAGCTTGCTTATCAATTGTTCGCTCCAAATTATCTGATCTGTATGAATGGTTACATTAGTGTAGAATATATCCAATGCCAATGTTTTTTTAGCTCTGCATTGTTCTTGTAAGTACATGCTGTCCTTTATCAGTGTACTTATAATGACAGGTAGTTGTTCATGTACCATCACTCTGCAGCTTATTTTCCTTTGCCCTCCATTTTCTACACATCAGATCTATATTTACTCTTACCATAAGGTTGGTACTGAAGAAGTTTAGCTGTGCATTGCTCTTGGCTGTACCTTTTGCCAATATCGCTGCACTTACATTTATAGCTACTTGGTTATGTAGCATCACTCTTCATCTTATCTTAAATATTCTTCATTTTTTCGTATATTATCACATCTATATTTACTCTTAACAAAATGTAGAATAAAGGCAATGCTTTTGAAGAAGATTCTATGGTAAACTTCTTGAATTGCCCCCCCCCCCATCAACATGGACAAGGCCTTTATAGAGCCTGTCTTCACCAATAATGTAAGTTTTTCCATCTCAAGCCTTCAAACTTTGTTGTATATATTTGGTTAGGCATGACTGCAACAGTTGTTTATTTTTGGTGTTTGCATCAAATTGCTTGTTTAAAGTTTATTATGTAGTTCATAAACAAAAGTTTGTCCTTTCTCAATTTAAGTTTTCAGTTGTACAACCAAGTTCCTTCTTCATACCATGTAAATTAAACTATACAGAGCAAGTGATCTTCTTTTGCACTGCATGTATGCTTCTGTTCTTCATCCGTAATCCAGTGGTGTGGTGAACCTACCCACTACAGCACAATGTCATATTCTGCAATGTCTTAACTATGAACAATGTCATATCATTCTACTATTATTTAAACCGTCTCTTTATTTGCCAATCTGAAATGGTATAAATTGACAGCACACTAACCATTGATACTTATGAGTTCTTGATATGTACCAGTGGTGTCGTGAAGCTGCCAACTCCTTCACATTGTCATTTCCTGCCATGTCTTGACCTGAACAATACCATATTGTGTTAATGCAATTTTAAACTGTGTCACTTTATTAGTCAGTAAGAAATGTGATGAATTGTCAGCACTGATACTTTTATGTGCAAAACCTGTCATCTGTCTGCTTGTTTATCTTTCAGAGTGAGGAAGATATAAGTGTTGAACAAGCGCAGTCTCATCATCTTGCTCACCTGCTTGTGCTGCAGCTCCCCAGCAGGGCTAACCTTTCTTGAACTCTATTGAAGTGCTGTCGGTTTTGTATATTATTTTGTCGGCGTGTTTATTTGCACTGGTGGTGATCTTTGATGCCCAGTGTATGTAATCTGCTGTCTGCTTGTGCTTTATTATCATAGTGGCGAACTTTGATGCCCAGTGGATGTAATATGCCGTAATTTCTTTATTGTATAGTCTAGGTTTTTTCTTATTCACGATGCTGCAGTTATTTTACTGTATATATATCCTGTCTTCGCAGTAAACCGGCCAAACCGTAAAATTATGGTACATAATCAGGCCGTCATGCAATCACGATGTAGATTGGGCCTGAAACGTGCCGAACAGCTCACGGCCGGCAGCAACCCGAAATGAACCCCGGCCCATGATTGTGCGAATCAAATCACGGGCTTTTAACAGGCCAAAATTGTCTCGGTCCTTGTTTGGCCCAATCAGATATCGGCTGCGAGCAGGCCGGATGCAAACCGGGCCGTAGTTAGGCCCAACTATGTGACGGGCTTTTAACAGGCCGAAATTAATATAGGGCTGAAATGTTAAACGGGCCCTTAATAGGCCAAAACTAATATCAGGCCGAATTACTAAGTGGGCCTTTAGCAAGTGGGCCCAAAAGCATAGTGTCCAGTTGACGGGCCGAATCTGATATGGGCCATAATTGAGCCCAAAGCCTCTTAAAGGGCCGGACCTGATCTGGGCCGTAATTTGGCCCAGAACATGGTAGGCTTTTAACGGGCCGGATCTCATATGGGCCACTATTAGGCCCGGAGCGTGGCAGGCCATTAATGGACCGGATCAAATATGGGCTGGCATTTGGCCCAAAACATGGCAGCCAGTTAATGGGCCGGCCTACTAGGGTCCTCAAAATCTTGTGGGCCTACAGCTGGGTCAGCCCATTAATGTCGGCGAAATCTCGTGGGCCTTTAGCTGGGCCGGCCCATTATGATCCGCAAGAATCTTGTGGGCCTTTACCTGGGCCGGCCCATTATGGCACACAAAAATCTTGTGGGCCTTTACCTGGGCCGGCCCATTATGCCCCGCAAAATCTTATGGGCCTTTAGCTGGGCCAGCCCATTATGGTCCGCAAAATCTCGCGGGCCTTTAGCTGGGCCGGCCCATTATGGTCCGCAAAATCTTGTGGGCCTTCAGTTGGGCCGGCCCATTTAAACTTGATGGGCCGGTCCACGTGTCAACATATCATAGGCGCGTCTCGCCCATTGGATGAGTGACACCTGTACCAACGCGGACCTGACACGTGTCTCCTCCAGCCAATGATGATTTTACACGTGGAAAATCCCCATTGGTCGGGGCTGTTAACGGGTTATCGGATCCAAAACCCGACCCGATAGCTTAACGGCGTTCCTTTACGGTGGATGCCACGTGTCGGTCACCCTTGACGAAAGCACTTCTGTGACGCGCGATTTATCGTCATGGAAGTGGACACTTCCGTGATGATAATTTTGGTAATGTCATGGAACACTTCTACGACAGCACAGGTATGACTATCTTGATTCTGTCATAAATTTGTCATGGATGTACATGCATGACAAAAGACGCGACCTACTGTGACAAACACGTATCATCACGGAAGTGTATTTTTTTTGTAGTGCATACCTACCTATTATGGCATTTCCATAGCCATTCCGAGATATATTGCCATGCAATTTTCCATCGTTCCATTTATTATGACACGCTCCATCATTGCCATATTGCTTTGCATGATCATGTAGTTGACATCGTATTTGTGGCGAAGCCACCTTCATAATTCTTTCATATATGTCACTCTTGATTCATTGCACATCCCAGTACACCGCCGGAGGCATTCATATAGAGTCATGTTTTGTTCTAAGTATCGAGTTGTAATTCTTGAGTTGTAAGTAAATAAAAGTGTGATGATCTTCATTATTAGAGCATTGTCCCAGTGAGGAAAGGATGATGGAGACTATGATTCCCCCACAAGTCGGGATGAGACTCCGGACGAAAAAGAAACAAAGAAAAAAAAAGAGGCCGTAAAAAAAGGCCCCAAAAAAACAAAACAAAAAACAAAAAAATGAGAGAAAAAGAGAGAAGGGACAATGCTACTATCCTTTTACCACACTTGTGCTTCAAAGTAGCACCATGATCTTCATGATAGAGAGTCTCCTATGTTGTCACTTGCATATACTAGTGGGAATCTTTCATTATAAAACTTGGCTTGTATATTCCAATGATGGGCTTCCTCAAAATGCCCTAGGTCTTCGTGAGCAAGCGAGTTGGATGCACACCCACTTAGTTTCTTTTTGAGCTTTCATACACTTATAGCTCTAGTGCATCCGTTGCATGGCAATCCCTACTCACTCACATTGATATCTATTGATGGGAATCTCCATAGCCCGTTGATACGCCTAGTTGATGTGAGGCTATCTTCTCCTTTTTGTCTTCTCCACAACCACCATTCTATTCCACCTATAGTGCTATGTCCATGGCTCACGCTCATGTATTGCGTGAAGATTGAAAAAGTTTGAGAACATCAAAAGTATGAAACAATTGCTTGGCTTGTCATCGGGGTTGTGCATGATTTAAATATTTTGTGTGATGAAGATAGAGCATAGCCAGACTATATGATTTTGTAGGGATAGCTTGCTTTGGCCATGTTATTTTGAGAAGACATAATTGCTTGGTTAGTATGCTTGAAGTATTATTATTTTTATGTCAATATTAAACTTTTGTCTTGAATCTTATGGATCTGAATATTCTTGCCACAATAAAGAAGATTACAATGATAAATATGTTAGGTAGCATTCCACATCAAAAATTCTGTTTTTATCATTTACCTACTCGAGGACGAGCAGGAATTAAGCTTGGGGATGCTTGATACATCTCCAACGTATCTATAATTTTTTATTGTTCCATGACATTATATTACCCGTTTTGGATGTTTATGGGCTTTATTATACACTTTTATATTATTTTTGGGACTAACCTATTAACTGGAGGCCCATCCCAGAATGCTATTTTTTTTGCCTATTTCAGTGTTTCACGGAAAAGGAATAACAAATGGAGTCCAAACGGAATGAAACCTTCGGGAGAGTTATTTTTGGAACAGAAGCAATCCAGGAGACTTGGAGTAGACGTCAAGGAAGCTTCGAGGAAGCCACGAGGCAGGGAGGCGCGCCCTACCCCCCTGGGCGCGCCCCCCACCCTCATGAGCCCCTCGTGGCTCCCCTGACCGACTTCTTTCGCCTATATATATCCATATACTCTAAAAACATCCGAGAGAACAATAGATCGGGAGTTGCACCGCCGCAAGCCTCTGTAGCCACCAAAAACCAATCGGGACCCTGTTCCGGCACCCTGCCGGAGGGGGGATCCCTCTCCGGTGGCCATCTTCATCATCCCGGCGCTCTCCATGACGAGGAGGGAGTAGTTCACCCTCGGGGCTGAGGGTATGTACCAGTAGCTATGTGTTTGATCTCTCTCTCTCTCTCGTGTTCTTGATTTGGCACGATCTTGATGTATCGCGAGCTTTGCAATTATAGTTGGATCTTATGATGTTTCTCCCCCTCTACTCTCTTGCAATGGATTGAGTTTTCCCTTTGAAGTTATCTTATCGGATTGAGTCTTTAAGGATTTGAGAACACTTGATGTATGTCTTGCATGTGCCTATCTGTTGTGACGCCCTCGATTCAATCATACACGCAAATGTGTATGATCAAGATCAAGGACTCACGGGAAGATATCACAACACAACTCTAGACACAAATTAAAATAATACAAGCTTTATATTACAAGCCAGGGGCCTCGAGGGCTCGAATACATAAGCTCGAATACACAAGAGTCAGGGGAAGCAACAATATCTGAGTACAGACATGAGTTAGACAAGTTTGCCTTAAGAAGGCTAGCACAAAAGCAACATCGATCGAAAAGGCAAGGCCTCCTGCCTGGGAGCCTCCTAACTACTCCTGGTCATCGGCGGTCTCCACGTAGTAGTAGGCATCGACGGTGGCATCTGGCTCCTGGACTCCGACATCTGGTTGCATCAACCGGAAAGAAGAAGAAAGGGGAAAAAGGGGGAGCAAAGCAACCATGAGTACTCATCCAAAGTACTCGCAAGCAAGGATCTACACTACATATGCAACATTATCAAAGGAAGGCTCTATATGTGGACTGGGCTGCAGAAATGCCAGAATAGAGGGGAGAACCTAGTCCTATCGAAGACTAGCATCTTCTGGAAACCACCATCTTGCAGCAATAGGAGGGAGTAGAGTAGCATAAAGTAAAGTAGTAGTAGTGTTATCAACCTCGGCCAGAGATCCTTTCTCGACTCCCTGCGACAAAGCAATCCCAGAGCCATACTATCCAGTTATCATCACAATCCATTTCTCATCACAAGTATCCAGTTATAGTTGTATCGATCGGGATACAACTCCAAGTGTCCGTTACCGTAGGACAGACTATTGATAGATGTTTTCTTCCCTGCAGGGATGCACCAACTTACCCACCACGCTCGATTATCTTCGGCCGGACACACTTTTCTGGGTCATGCCCAGCCTCGGCCAAACAATACGCCGCAACCCGACCTAGGCTTAATAGAGAGGTCAGCACGCCGGACTAAACCTATGCCCCCAGGGGTCATGGGCCATCTCCCCGGGAACTCCTGCACGTTGCGAGGGCGGCCGGTGAGTAGACCTAGCTACCTCCTTCAACAAGGCAGGTGCTTACACAGTCCAACCCGGCGCGCGCCGCTCAGTCACTGAAGTCTATTAAGCTTCGGCTGATGCATACAACGCAGAACGCCCATACAATCCCCACATGATGGTTAGTGCTATCAGGCCAGAGGCCCCTCGGATCAAATATCCAAATCGTACTGGATTAGGAACGCGCGGTAACAATCAGAGACTCACGAAAGATGTGACCCCATTGCCCCGTCTCGAGGACTTGCGGCAAGGGCTAAGAATGCCCGGCCACGCCTCGTAATTATCTCGCGGGCACCTTCCAGGTCAACCCGACTCCACATCACTCGCAATTATGCTCGCGCGGGTACCCCTCAGGGTCGACCCGTCTTTAGTAACATGGTTCAGTGTAAAGTCATAATAATCATAGTAACTGTGTGTCTAAACATCAAGGGGAAAACCCGAGGAATCACCCCCGGTGAATTCCACTCGATGTAATCATCAAGGTGAACGTAAGAGTGACCACCCTCGAGGTTCACACTTGAGGGGTTGCACGACAGAGTCGTATCGGAAGTGGTTAAAGAGGAAATCACCCTCGATGACCACGACCGAATAGCTACACTACAGGGTTAACATCAGAAGTGATGTAGAGGTCTCACCCTCGGCACTCGATAGTAACCTAGTAGTGTCGAGCAACTAAGGGGAAAGTGATGTGCGGTGCCGGGGCCTGGTCTTCGATCCCGTTGATCGGGTCTTCAATGATGAAGCAGGGGCAACAAGGACAAGGTGGGGGTCACTGATGGATCACTAACCAACCTATACTAAGCAGTTTAGGATAAGCAGGTAGGTAACAATAAGTAGGTTACAAAAGCAGGCTATGCATCAGAATAGGAGCAAACAATAACGGTAGCAAAATCTAATGCAAGCATGAGAGAATGGAATGGGCGATATCGGGATGATCAAAGGGGGGGCTTGCCTGGTTGCTCAGACGAAAAGGAGGGGTCGTCGGTGACGTAGTCGATCACAGGGGCATCAGCATCGTCACGGGGTCTACCGAAGAGAAGAGGGGGAAGAAACAGTAAATACATAGCAAGCAAGTGCATAACAGGACAACAGGCAGAGCTAGACGTGTTCTAACGCGGTGCTACACGATACCAGCGAAGCGGGAAGTCAACCGGGAATGTTTTCCCGGTTCTGGACCTGTGTTAGACAGATGACCAGAGGGGGAAAGTTCCATGTTCAGCATGCTAGGGGCATGTGACAGATGAACGGACCGCATATTCGGATTCGTTGGATTTTTCTGAGCAACTTTCATATAGAAAACATTTTCATCCGAGCTACGGTTTATTTTCTATGAATTTTCAAAGTTTAAACAATATTCTGGAATTATTAATAATAACAAAAAGGAATATGACATCAACATGACGTGTTGATGACCTCAACAGTCAACAGAGCGGCTGACCAGGTCAAACCTGACAAGTGGGTCCCACATGTCATACTCAGAGGGACTAACAGTAATTTATTTTAATTAGACAGAGTTAATTAGCAGTAGGACCCCACATGTTAGTGACAGTTTAGGTTAACTAATTAATTTTATTTATAAAAACGTTTAATTAGCCTAATTAACAGAGGGGGACCGCATGTCAGTGGGCAACGGTGCCCAGTCAGCATGTTCACTATGTCAACCCACTCAACTGGGTCCGGGCGCCCCACTGGCAGTGACCCAGGGGCGGGCCCCAGGTGTGCCACGTCGGCTGGCCTCGTCGGAGTTGCTCCGGCGAGCTCCAACGTGGCGGCGAGGCGCGGGTGAGCTTCGGGATTCCACCACGGTTGCCCAAAACGGGTGTGGCTACTCCCGTTCGAAAGCTAGCGACGTCGCGCGTCGAACTACGGTGGTCTCGCGGCCAGGGAGGCCCTACGGCGACGGCGGCGAGCTCGGGAACTTCGCCGGAGTTCGGCCACGATCGGGAACGGCGCTACGGGGGACGACGAGGTGGACAAGCGGCACGGCCAGCCTCGGCGAGCTGCACTGAGCACGTTCCCGTGCTCGGGCGAGCATGGCAACGACCGTAACAATGGCGATGAGTTGCACGGCAGCGCCTGCTTCGAGCGGCGATGGCAACGACGGCTACGGTGGCGGAAACATACGGGAGAGGGAGGGGAAAGACGCGGTGGCTCACCGGGAGCCGTAGGGAGGTGGCAGTGTGCTCGGGGAGGCGCGAGGTGGCCGAATTCGACGCCGGCGTTCGTCGGAGCAGAGGAGGAAGAAGAGGTCGCGGCGGGGAGGATGAGGAGGTCGAGGCAGAGCCTAGGGGCACGTCGGCGAGGCGGAGGCCGGCCGGTGGCCGCGGTGGAGTGCGGTGAGCGGTGACGGAGAGGCGCGGCCGAGGCGGATCTGGAGGGAAGAGAGCGCAGGCGAGAGAGAGAGAGAGAACGAGGAGGGCAAGTGAGTGGGGGAGTGGGAGAGGGGATCGAGGGGGCGCGGGCTGCCTTATCCCCTCGGCGGAGCTGGCGAGGGGGTCCGGTGGAGACGCGCGCGCGCGGTCGCTCGCACAATGGGGAGGGGGAAGACGACAGTGGGGGAGTGGGCCGGCCTAGCTGGGCCAGTTGGCTCGGGTGGACCGAAGCCCAAGGGGAGGCCAGGGGCTCTAGCCCTTTTTCTCTCCTTTGTTTTTGTTTTAACTTTTGCTTTTGTTTTTCTTTTTCCAGCAGCTTTTGCATTTTTCTTTTAGCCATTAATGACTTTGCAAAATTATGCCACTGGCTAAAACAATTCCAAAGAATTATTTTGCATTGCCACAAAAAGATTGTGAGGCTTTGCGAAAAGGTAGCAATTTTTATAAATTAAAAAGCCATTTAATCTATTATTTTAGCCACTGCTTTAATTGGTTTAGGCCATTTAAACACCTTGCAAAAATGTTGGTCCACCACCTATATTAACAAATGATTATTTGCCACAAGATGAACATTTTAGATTTCATGTCTGACAAAAAGAATTTTTGACTTTAGATTGGATTTGAATTTGAATGGTGATTTGGATCAAGTGAAGATTAGCAACAGTAACCTAATGACATGGCACCATTAACAGGTGATTACTGTAGCATGACACTGGGGGTGTTACAAATCTCCTCCACTACAAGAAATCTCGTCCCGAGATTTAAGGGGTGGAGTAAGGGGGGAACTCGGGAAGGACGAAGTTCAACACAAGATAGGTACCTGGGGCTATCTCAGTGAACGTGGCATAAAGGCACCTCTCGAGTTGAAATTTAAGGAAGTCATCGAGAGCAAGGTAAGAAGGTGCAATAAGAAGCTTCAACCGGGTAGGCAATCGTTCGATGTCTGAAACAGAGTGTGAAAGGGGGTTTCAGAGCATCGAGAATAAGTATTGCATCTTATACCAGAACAGATCACAAGAAGGTGGCTCGTGAATTACATATGAAGCCAATCGCAAGGAATATCTTTGGCAACAGGGGTGTATAGGAGTGTCAGGTTTCGATCTTGTGGTACTTTGGGTTATGGGCCCACTATGTGGGTTAAAAGCAGGAAGGCGCTAACATCTTGAATGGTCATGATAGCAAGGCAGGTCAGAGGATAGCCTGTCAGTTATGTTGGCAACAAAGTTTGGTACCAAGGGCATGGGACGAAGAGAACCATTTTCCTGCTTGTTGAACGAGGCAGACCAATAGGCTAAGTTCTCGTCCATCGGTGGTTACCGGAATGTCATCAACAATGGTAACAAGGTTATACTTGACAGATTTGTACACCGAGGTGTTTACATAAGTAGGGAAATATTACTCCTTAGATCTCATAAACCACAAGAAAGTTTAAACAAAACAATGGAAAAGAAAAGGTGATCATTAGATTAATCAGAACATTGGAAAGGAAAATGTGTTTACACACAAGAATTGGGAGTGTATCCTTCCCAAGGGGGAAGCGGAGCAGGATATACATGATATGACAGCAAGTTCAAAAGCATTTAGATAAAGGGGGCGAGGGAAGAATCATGATATTACCCATACAACGGTGTTTGGATAACAGATCAAGAAACATTCGACATTGTTCTTCCAATGTTCTTGTTGATATTCGGAATACCTTAGTCATGCTTCAAGGTAGCATTAACATGGTGTTACAAGTAGGGGTTGGAGTTGAAGATCACAAGGAATACTCAAGAAAGAATTGCAGGGATAGCAAGGAGTCCAAGGTATAACCAATACATGATCAAACATGTGTTGGAAAGAAGACAAGGGGGGTTGTCGATGATAACTCAAATCATCGAAGGTCAAGGATGGTATTTCTCATCACGAATTCAATTGATATGCTGGAAGAGCTCAAAATGTTGACGAGCATGACACAATTGTCGAGAGATTTCAGGAAGATGTAATTGATCGGATATGACATCAAGTCAAAAGAATGATGAAGCGAAAAGTTATTGGAACCACGGGTACGACACAAGCTTGAAATCAAGCTTGTTGTTCGAGGTGAAATGATAAGATGAAGAAGATCGACGTAAGCTTAGCTCGTCGTCGGAAGTGGCTCCGGGAAGAAGGACCGGGTAGCACACTTAAAATTAGCTCGATAATGATATAGCCGATCAGGCTAGGAATGATGTGATGGAGTATATCATTCCAATGAGAATTCACAAGAGGTAGCGCAATGACACAATATCCTCGAGATAACAAGGGGCAATACTCGAGGTAGATCAAAAATAGAGGTTGGACAGATGAAATGATCTGCAGAAGACAAGTATTTTAACTTGTCCGGGAAATGGAATCAAGGAGAAAATATGGTCGGAACCACGATTGCAAAGGATCAATTTACAGATGCAAGATGAGCTTATACCAAGGGAACATTAGATTATAAGAGAAGCTTCCATGATAAGTTCTACATCGGGGTCCATGGGCATGAACACAAAGGTTCAAGGTCGACTCCCACTTCTTCAATGCATAACCTTTCATTCACTCCTCTTTTTCGAAGAAATTGTAGTGCGAAAGATTTATCTGGTGAAGCACCAGAAGAGTATGACTCGCATAACTTTCGAGTTCACACGAATTAGGAAAAACATAGGTTCAACCCATCGGGACATTTTTATGAAGCTATACAACACAATAACAGGAGCGACGGGTACACGCTCGAAAGCAAAGGGCTGGCGATACCGGAGTAGATGGTACAATTCGCTAGAGGCATTTTGTATCATGGGAAAGTCGTCAATGATTTAAAATATGAAGGAGTCGTCGGATAGTAATCCACCAAAGGATCACGTGGTCCGCAAAGGATCTGATGTGAATATCGGTACTCAACCAGAAGAAGGAATGCAAAGGAATCGGTTTATGGAAACATCTGAATAAGCCGAAGCTTTAATACGAAGGGTTTACGATTTTTAAAACAGAAGATCAGAAGCCGATGCTCTGATCAAAAGATAATTGAGTTGAATCGATATAGATCAACAATTGATCAAGGTTTGATTTGCCAAGAATAAGCTCAAGTTCGAAATGACGTCTGAGCCGGAAGGGTGAATGCTAGGATCTGATTGAGGATTACGAGCATTCGCGACATATTGGATCAAGGGACTCAAAACGATAGTGACAGAGGATGCCAATGAAGATTACTAGAAATATGGAATTAACCATAATGCAAGCAAACAAGAATTTCAACAACAATAGGCTGCTGAGGATTTTTGGAAGATCAGATAGTATTTCCAAGTATTTAGGAAAGCATATGAACAACTGGGGATGAACGAACCCCGGTTAAGTGAATTATCCGCATTGCAAAAGAAGCTGCAAATCAGAAGGCACGAAGGATTCTCAGAACAACGGAGAGTACTAGTGGTATCTTGTAATAACAAGAAGGGATGGAAGTATGAACGGCGAGGGTACGCAGTTATCCATAAGGATTCAACGGTGTTAAGGGATTGCAAAAGAAAAGAACACAAGCTCTCTGGAGTAGATCGAAGAGTATCTTCGAAATCTTCTGGTGAAACAAGCGATCATCGATAATGCCAGGGCTCTCCGGGAGGAAGTGGGTACGAGAACCTAATGTCAGAGTTAGTAAAATGTTTAACCCGAATAGACGAGAGATCAGAGTCCCAGAGTATAGACAAGGAATAAAAGATTCTAATACCACCCAATGGCGACGTGGGCCCGTAAGACACACAGCCATGTTAGTAAAAGTTTTTGTAGTGACTAGACTCAACTTCGGCCAAAGAGTTGGAAGGGGGAATCCTATAGGCAGTCGACTCTGATACCAACTTGTGACGCCCTCGATTCAATCGTACACTAATCATACACGCAAATGTGTACGGTCAAGATCAAGGACTCACGGGAAGATATCACAACACAACTCTAGACACAAATTAAAATAATACAAGCCAGGGGCCTCGAGGGCTCGAATACAAAAGAGTCAGCGGAAGCAACAATATCTGAGTACAGACATGAGTTAGACAAGTTTGCCTTAAGAAGGCTAGCACAAAAGCAACATCGATCGAAAAGGCAAGGCCTCCTGCCTGGGAGCCTCCTAACTACTCCTGGTCGTCGGCGGTCTCCACGTAGTAGTAGGCATCGACGGTGGCATCTGGCTCCTGGGCTCCAACATCTGGTTGCATCGACCGGAAAGAAGAAGAAAGGGGGAAAAGGGGGAGCAAAGCAACCATGAGTACTCATCCAAAGTACTCGCAAGCAAGGATCTACAATACATATGCAACATTATCAAAGGAAGGCTGTATACGTGGACTGGGCTACAGAAATGCCAGAATAGAGGGGAGAACCTAGTCCTATCAAAGACTAGCATCTTCTGGAAACCACCATCTTGCAGCAACAAGAGGGAGTAGAGTAGCATAAAGTAAAGTAGTAGTAGTGTTATCAACCTCGGCCAGAGATCCTTTCTCGACTCCCTGCGAGAAAGCAATCCCAGAGCCATACAATCCAGTTATCATCACAATCCATTTCTCATCACAAGTATCCAGTTATAGTTGTATCGATCGGGATACAACTCCAAGTGTCCGTTACCGTAGGACAGGCTATCGATGGATGTTTTCTTCCCTGCAGGGGTGCACCAACTTACCCACCACGCTCGATTAACTCCGGCCAGACACACTTTCCTGGGTCATGCCCGGCCTCGGCCAAACAATACGCCGCAACCCGACCTAGGCTTAATAGAGAGGTTAGCACGCCGGACTAAACCTATGCCCCCAGGGGTCATGGGCCATCTCCCCGGGAACTCCTGCACGTTGCGAGGGCGGCCGGTGAGCAGAACTAGCTACCTCCTTCAACAAGGCAGGTGCTTACGCAGTCCAACCCGGCGCGCGCCGCTCAGTCACTGACGTCTATTAAGCTTCGGCTGATGCATACAACGCAGAACGCCCATACTATGCCCACGTGATGGTTAGTGCTATCAGGCCAGAGGCCCCTCGGATCAAATATCCAAATCGTAGTGGATTAGGAACACGCGGTAACAAGCAGAGACTCACGAAAGATGTGACCCCATTGCCCCGTCTCGAGGACTTGCGGCAAGGGCTAAGAATGCCCGGCCACGCCTCGTAATTATCTCGCGGGCACCTTCCAGGTCAACCGGACTCCACATCACTCGCAATTATGCTCGCGCGGGTACCCCTCAGGGTCGACCCGTCTTTAGTAACATGGTTCAGTGTAAAGTCATAGTAATCATAGTAACTGTGTGTCTAAACATCAAGGGGAAAACCCGAGGAATCACCCCCGGTGAATTCCACTCGATGTAATCATCAAGGTGAACGTAAGAGGGACCACCCTCGAGGTTCACACTTGAGGGGTTGCACGACAGAGTCGTATCGGAAGTGGTTAAAGAGGAAATCACCCTCGATGACCACGACCGAATAGCTACACTACAGGGTTAACATCAGAAGTGATGTAGAGGTCTCACCCTCGGCACTCGATAGTAACCTAGTAGTGTCGAGCAACTAAGGGGAAAGTGATGTGCG
This sequence comes from Triticum aestivum, assembly GCF_018294505.1. Classification (NCBI taxonomy): domain Eukaryota; kingdom Viridiplantae; phylum Streptophyta; class Magnoliopsida; order Poales; family Poaceae; genus Triticum; species Triticum aestivum. The sequence goes on along the minus strand of NC_057802.1, from coordinate 170,372,183 downwards.
GTGCCGGGGCCTGGTCTTCGATCCCGTTGATCGGGTCTTCAATGATGAAGCAGGGGCAACAAGGACAAGGTGGGGGTCACTGATGGATCACTAACCAACCTATACTAAGCAGTTTAGGATAAGCAGGTAGGTAACAATAAGCAGGTTACAAAAGCAGGCTATGCATCAGAATAGGAGCAAACAATAACGGTAGCAAAATCTAATGCAAGCATGAGAGAATGGAATGGGCGATATCGGGATGATCAAAGGGGGGGCTTGCCTGGTTGCTCAGACGAGAAGGAGGGGTCGTCGGTGACGTAGTCGATCACAGGGGCATCAGCATCGTCACGGGGTCTACCGAAGAGAAGAGGGGGAAGAAACGGTAAATACATAGCAAGCAAGTGCATAACAGGACAACAGGCAGAGCTAGACGTGTTCTAACGCGATGCTACACGATACCAGCGAAGCGGGAAGTCAACCGGGAATGTTTTCCCGGTTCTGGACCTGTGTTAGACAGATGACCAGAGGGGGAAAGTTCCATGTTCAGCATGCTAGGGGCATGTGACAGATGAACGGACCGCATATTCGGATTCGTTGGATTTTTCTGAGCAACTTTCATATAGAAAACATTTTCATCCGAGCTACGGTTTATTTTCTATGAATTTTCAAAGTTTAAACAATATTATGGAATTATTAATAATAATAAAAAGGAATATGACATCAGCATGACGTGTTGATGACCTCAACAGTCAACAGAGCGGCTGACCAGGTCAAACCTGACCAGTGGGTCCCACATGTCATACTCAGAGGGACTAACAGTAATTTATTTTAATTAGACAGAGTTAATTAGCAGTAGGACCCCACATGTTAGTGACAGTTTAGGTTAACTAATTAATTTTATTTATAAAAACGTTTAATTAGCCTAATTAACAGAGGGGGCCCGCATGTCAGTGGGCAACGGTGCCCAGTCAGCATGTTCACTAGGTCAGCCCAGTCAACTGGGTCCGGGCGCCCCACTGGCAGTGACCCAGGGGCGGGCCCCAGGTGTGCCACGTCGGCTGGCCTCGTCGGAGTTGCTCCGGCGAGCTCCAACGCGGCGGCGAGGCGCGGGTGAGCTTCGGGATTCCACCACGGTGGCCCAAAACGGGTGTGGCTACTCCCGTTCGAAAGCTAGCGACGTCGCGCGTCGAACTACGATGGTCTCGCGGCCAGGGAGGCCCTACGACGACGGCGGCGAGCTCGGGAACTTCGCCGGAGTTCGGCCACGATCGGGAACGGCGCTACGGGGGACGACGAGGTGGACAAGCGGCACGGCCGGCCTCGGCGAGCTGCACTGAGCACGTTCCCGTGCTCGGGCGAGCATGGCAACGACCGTAACAACGGCGACGAGCTGCACGGCAGCGCCTGCTTCGAGCGGCGATGGCAACGACGGCTACGGTGGCGGAAACGTACGGGAGAGGGAGGGGAAAGACGCGGTGGCTCACCGGGAGCCGTAGCGAGGTGGCAGTGTGCTCGGGGAGGCGCGAGGTGGCCGAATTCGACGCCGGCGTTCGTCGGAGCAGAGGAGGAAGAAGAGGTTGCGGCGGTGCTGCGGGGCCGTCTCGGTCCGCGTGGCTCGGCGGGGAGGATGAGGAGGTCGAGGCAGAGCCTGGGGACACGTCGGCGAGGCGAAGGCCGGCCGGTGGCCGCGGTGGAGTGCGGTGAGCGGTGACGGAGTAGGCGCGGCCGAGGCGAATCTGGAGGGGAGAGAGCGCGGGC